>NW_025422948.1:0-37557 GCF_020497125.1 Mauremys mutica
CCTACAACCAGGGGGCACAGGCACGGGAGTTCGCCCCCGGGGATCGCGTCCTACTCCTCCTTCCCTCGAGCGAGTCCAAGCTGTTTGCCCGCTGGAGGGGACCGTATGAAGTGACCCGAAAAGTGGGACCGGTCACCTACGAGGTTCGCCAACCAGATAAACGTAAGGGGACCCAACGGTACCATGTGAACCTGCTGAAGCCCTGGCGTGACCGGGAGGGTTTGTTGATCAACCCTTATCCGCCCGAGCCAGAACTGGGACCCCGCATACCCCAAATAGAAGACCCTGCAGCGCCCCTCCTCGGAGAATCGCTGACCGACGAACAGCGCAAGCAGGCCAACTGTCTCCTCCAGGCCTTTCAGAAAACCTTCACAGTGATACCGGGTCACACAACTCGGGTCTACCATTCAATCCAGACCGAGCCAGGGAAGGTGGTTCGGGAAACAACTCGGCCGCTGCCATACCAGATGCGCCAAGAAGTCGAGGAGGAAGTCCAGGTCATGCTGGCCTTAGGGGTCATCGAGCCATCCCAAAGTGAATGGCGTAGCCCAGTGGTCCTGGTGCCCAAGCCAGATGGCACCCGCCGGTTCTGCATCGACTTCCGGAGGGTGAATGCCATCTCCCGCTTTGATGCCTACACAATGCCCCGGGTGGACGAGCTCCTGGGACGCCTTGGCGAGGCCCAATATATTACCACCCTCGACCTCAGCAAAGGCTATTGGCAGATCCCGCTCGAGGAGGCGTCGAAGGAGAAAACCGCCTTTGCCACCTCGACCGGGCTGTACCAATTCACCCGAATGCCTTTCGGTCTCCACGGGGCCCCGGCGACCTTCCAGAGACTGATGGACCACCTGCTGCAGTCCCATCGTGAATATGCGGCCGCCTACTTAGATGATGTGGTGGTCTATAGCCGGCACTGGGAAGACCACCTAAACCGGGTCACCGCGGTCCTGAGATCCCTGAGGCAGGCCGGTTTAACAGCTAATCCCAAGAAGTGCCGTATCGCCTGGCAGGAAATCACGTATCTCAGCTATACTGTCGGGGGGGGACGGGTCAAACCCCTTGTCGGGAAACTACAAGCCCTCGTGGACTGTCCCACCCCAACGACCAAACGACATGTCCGGCAGTTCTTGGGTCTCGCCGGGTACTATCAGCGGTTCATCCCACAGTTCGCATCCATCGCGGCACCCCTAACCGGGCTGTTAAGCAAGGACTGCCCCCGGCAGATATGGTGGACCCCGGAGTGCGAAGCGGCCTCCGGACGCTCCAGAGGTGCCTCTGTCAGGAGCCGGTTCTGTACAGCCCGGACTTCAACCAGAGGTTCATCCTTCAAACAGATGCCTCTGAGGTAGGGTTGGGGGCTGTCCTGTCCCAGGAAGTGGAGGGAAGGGACCACCCCGTGCTCTACCTCAGTCGGAAGTTGTTTCCCCGGGAGAAGAACTACGCCGTAGTAGAGAAGGAGGCGCTCGCTGTGAAGTGGGCCTGCGATGCCCTCCGCTTCTACCTCCTCGGGGCACCGTTCACACTGGTCACCGACCACGCTCCCCTCCAATGGTTGATGCGGATGAAGGACAACAATGCCCGCATCATGCGCTGGTATCTGGCCTTGCAGCCCTACACCTTTACCGTCCAGCATCGGGCTGGCAAAGACCACGCCAACGCGGACTTCCTATCCCGCCTCGAGGGGATGAATGAGCCTGGCCCCGACGAGCGGGAGCCAGACTTGAGGGGGGGGGGTATGTAGTGAGTTGGTGTGGCTCCACTCTTGCCCAGCAGAGGGAGCCCCGGTACAGACACCCAAGTGGGCGGAGCTACCGCCACCTGTTCCCGCCCCCCGGAAGTCAAGGGGCGGGACCGGAAGTATAAGAGCGGGTCGCCAGAGCTCAGTACAAGCCCAGCAACCGCCGGGAGCAGATGTGCCAGCGGGAGCTCCTGACTGGGAACCCTCCAGGACCCGAGGCAGCTGTCCTGACTGGCCGGAGCTTCCTCGCGCCCGCTACGTCGAGGAGCCACCGGAGCTTCCCCGTGACCAGTACCCAGAGGGGCCGCTGGAACTCCCCCGCGCCCACTACAAAGAGGGGCCGCCGGAGCTCCCCCAGCCCTGCTGCTACCTGGAGGAGCCGCCTGGCCGGACTTCCCGGAGGAGCTACCGGACCTGCCACCAAGCCCTGGTCCCGAGGAGCCGATGCAGCTTGACTGGCCTGGATCCGGTGCAACCGACGAGGTAGGCCCTGAGGGGGATATGGAAAGTAGCCCGGGGGTAGCCGACCCCTGTCAGGCTGCAGGCACCGAGGTGCCGATGTCAGTGTGTTGCGGTCAGGACCCCACTGACCAGCAGCGGCATAGGCGGCAGGTTTGTATAATTTTTGGTGGGGCCCAAAATGGTGGTGCCCCCCCGCTCCCGCCAGGGGCGGCTCTAGAAATTCCGCCGCCCTTCCCCAGTCCCGCGGCCGGGGCAGAAGTGCCTGTGGACGGTCCCGTGGTCCCGCGGCTCCGGTGGAGCATCCGCAGGCATGCCTGCGGGAGCTCCGTCCGAGCCGCGGGACCAGCGCACCCGTCGCAGTCGTCCCTGCGGCAGGTCCGCTCTTCCCGGGGCTCCTGTGGACCTCCCGCAGGCATGACTGCGGAAGGTCCGCCGGAGCCAAATGCCGCCCTGCCAGGACAATGCCGCTCCATGCGCCTGCTTGGCGCGCTGGGGTCTGGAGCCGGCCCTGGCTCCCGCCCTGTAAGCCGATATAAAATGAAGCTACAATGCATCAGTGCCACAAGATTACAAAGGTCAATTAAAAGTGGAAAGTCAGAAGCAGCACTTGCCTACTTCAATATACAGTATTATATTTTGTTGCACCTGTTGTGATGAAGTGGGAATGTCCTTAATATTTTCTCTGAATACTGTATGGGTGCCTCAGTTTCCCCTGCAAGATGCCAACTGAAGGTGTTGGGGACAAAGATCAGGTGGCCTCCTTGTCCGGAAGAGACACAGAGGCCAGAGGAGGGAGTGTCAGTTTGGAGCTGGCTGGGGAAATGGGGAGAGACCCAGAACTTGGTTCTGGGCTCCCCACCCCCCAAGATGGACCTGACAGAGGGGTTCTGTTTTCTGTACCTACAAGCTCTGTTTAAACTGTGTTCCCGTCATCTAATAAACCTTCTGTTTTACTGTCTGGCTGAGAGTCACATCTGTCTGCGGAGTTGGGGTGCAGGGACCTCTGGTTGCCCCAGGACCTGCCTGGGCAGACTCGCTGTGGAAAGTGCATGACGTGGAAGGGCTGAATGCTCCGAGGTCAGACCCAGGAAGGTGTAAGCTTCTTGCCCTGGAGACAGTCTGCTCAGAGAGGAGGCTCCCCCAGAGTCCTGACTGGCTTTGTATGGAGTTGTTCCAAAGCATCACAGCATCCCCTTCCACACCATGCACTTCCCAGAAGTCTGCACAGGCACTGACACTCCCTCCTCTGGCCTTTGTCTCTTTTCCAAGCATTAGGAGGCCACCTGATCTTTTTGTTCTCCAACACCTTCAGTTGGCACCTTGCAGGAGAGTGGCCCAGGCCATCAGTTGCCTGGAGACAGGGTGTCAGCCATTCTCTGTGCAGACAGCATCACACTGGCCCTCTAGGCTTTACAACAATCACACCCCCTTATCCCACCATCTAGAGCCTTAAGAAATGCATTGGGGAAACTGAGGCACACAGACAGTATTCAGAGAAAACACCTGCATACGACCAGTTACATACTTTGAAGGGTGTAAAATAATCAAATATTGTGCTAAATACAATGATACTCCAAACACCTTCAGTTGGCACCTTGCAGGAGAGTGGCCCAGGCCATCAATTGCCTGGAGACAGGGTGTCAGCCATTCTCTGTGCAGACAGCATCACACTGGCCCTCTAGGGCTTTACAACAATCACACCCCCTTATCCCACCATCTAGAGCCTTAAGAAATGCATTGGGGAAACTGAGGCACGCAGACAGTATTCAGAGAAAACACCTGTATACGACCAGTTACATACTTTGAAGGGTGTAAAATAATCAAATATTGTGCTAAATACAATGATACTCCAAACTGACCACCAAATTTAAGTTGCATGTTTTTCCCCTCAGGTGAGGGTTCTGGGGTGGGGCTGGGGATGAGGGGTTCACAGTGCAGGAGCGTGCTCGGTGCTGGGGGTGCAGGCTTTGGGGTGAGGCAGGGCTGAGGATGAGGAACTTGGGGTGCAGACAGGCTGCCCCAGGGCTAGGGCCAGAGAGGACTCCCCATCACCACCACTGGCAGCAGCAAGCTCCAGGGGAGGGACCCCTCCTCTCCCCCCTGCCCCCCACAGCACACTCACTCTGCACCACAGTCACTGCATATGTTCCTTCCTAGGGCCCCTCAGGTCCAGAAAGCCCACTCACCTCCCCTGTGATGGGTACTAGGGGGTGGGGGTTGCCATCACAGGTAGCCTTCCATGTTGCTGCCCCTCACCATAACTTCACTGTGGATGGGGCTGCCCCTTGCCCAGCATGGGGCAGAAGTGGGGTCTGCATGGTGATGGCTATGGGGCAGGGGAGCAGGGTGTCATAAAATTCACCCAAGCCCCAGCTGCTCAGGTAGGTCTATGAATCCCCCTCCCCCATCTGCCCTGTGGTGGGTGGATGCTGGAGGGGAGGGGCACTGCCTTCACATATGGCTTCCTGCCTCCCTGACCCCTGCTGCAGCCTGCAGCCCCTCACCGTAGCTTCAGTGGAGGGGGGGGGGACGGTGGGAGGGGATGGCATGGGGCTGCCCCTTCCCCAGCGTTGGGCAGGAGTGGGGGCTGGGGGGGAATCATAGGGTCAAACACTCACGGAAGCCCAGGACCTGCTCAGGTGGGTGAGGTCAGTCTCCGAGTCCTGGCCGGAAGTGCCCTTTGCATCTCCTGCAGGTAGGGGGAGGGGAGGGCTGCCAAGCATGGCACAGCCCCCTCCCCTCCCCCGGCCACTCCGGCCAGTGCTCCAGCAAGCAACAGCAGCCGGCAGCAGCAGAGGCAACAGGCAAGGCAAGGGAGAGAGACATGCCTGCGTTTAAGCCTCCAGCCTCCGGTAGAGGAGAGGGCTGCCACCAGCACGGTGGGCCCCCCTCCCCCTCCCCCTCCCCCTCCCTCGGAGATGGTACAGTCGAGACACACAGACGCAGCTGCCTGCGTTCAAGCAGTTAAGCTCTCTGGGGCCGGGCGGGGAGGGGAGGGGGGAAGCTCTCCAGCCCTGGCGGCGGCGGCGAATATTGGTGGGGCAGAGCCCCTGCTTGGGATTTATTCATGGGGCTAAAGCCCCAGAGCCCCATGTAAGTCAGCGCCTATGAGCAGCGGTGATAACCGCTGCCAGGGCCCCGGGCTGAGACACAGTGGAGTGGGTGGGCCTGTGTCCCCCCTGCCACCCCACTCACGGGTGGCATTCTCCCCCTTCCGCCAGCGCTCAGACATAGCAGTCTGGACGTACCTATTGTTTGCTCAGCTCCTGCTTAAGGGCCTGAGCCCCTGAACTATTGTGTTGCTCAGCCCCTGCCAGAGGGCCTGAGCCTAGAACTGCTATTTGCTGCCCCGCCCTGACTGAGGGCCTGGGCTTAAATTCCCGACTTTGTTTGCTGCTCAGCCCCTGCTCCAAAGGGCCTGGGCTCCTGTTTTGCTGCTCAGCCCCTGCTCCAAAGGGCCTGGGCTCCTGATTGTACTGTTTGCTGCTCAGCCCCGCCCCCGAGGGCCTGAGCTCCTGGTACTGATTGTTGCTCAGCCCCGGCACCAGGGGACTAAGCCTCCTGACTGTGTCTTTGTCGCCAGGAACCCAGAAGGGGATCAGCCCCTGCGAGATAGAGGACCTGTAGTGAGTCGGTGTGGCTCCCCTCCGCCCTTGGGAGAGTTGAGCCCCGACTCGCCCGGTCACACGGCCATTTAGGGATTTGGGGCAAAAATCTGTCTGGGGATTTGTCCTGCTTTGAGCAGGGGATTGAACTAGATACCTCCTATGGTCCCTTCCATCCCAGATATTCTATGATTAAAATTCAAAATGATCTGGAGAAAAGGCCTGAAGTAAATAGGATGAAATTCAATTAGGACAAATGCAAAGTGCTTCATTTAGGAAGGAACAATCAGGTGCACACGTACAAAATAGGAAATTCCTGCCCAGGAAGGAGCACTGCGGAAAGGGAGCTGGGGGCCATAGTGGATCACAAGCTAAGTATAAGTCAACAGTGCAAACGGGCAAACATCATTCTGGGATGTATTTGAGGGAGTACTGTAAGCAAGACACAAGTAGTAATTCTTCCACTCCACTCTGTGCGGATTAGGCCACAACTGGAGTACTGTGTCCATTTGTGGGGGCCACATATGAGGAAAGATGTGGACAAATTGGAGAAAGTCCAGAGAAGAGCAACAAAAATGATTAAAGGTCTAGAAAACATGACCTATGAGGGAAGATTGGAAAAATTGGGTTTGTTTAGTCTGGAGTAGAGAGGACATGATAATAGTTTTCAAGTACATAAAAGGTTGTTACAGGGATGTGGATGAAAAAATTCTTAACCTCTGAGGATAGGACAAGAAGTAATGGCCTTAAATTGCAGCAAGGGCAATTTAGGATGGAGATTAGGAAAAAACTTCCTAACTGTCAGAGTGGTTAAACTCCAGAATAAATAGCATAGGGAAGTTGTGGAATCTCCATCATTGGGGATTTTTAAGAGGAGGCCTGACAAACACCTCAGGGATGGTCTAGATAATACTGAGTCCTGCCGTGAGTGCAGGGGACTGGACTAGATGACCTTCCAAAGTCCCTTCCAGTTCTATGATTCTATGAACCAAAGACCAGTGAAGAGCAGAATCAAAGGAGTCACTCTGGGGATTCTCCCTGTCATTGTCCCCAAGGCAGCACTCTCAGGTTAACTAAGTTGTTTGATGCTTTAGCCTTTGTAGAGTCTCTCCTGGCAGTGCCCCCTTCTTGGGCCGGGCCTAGTTTTAGCTTTTGACAAGCGTGACCCCGGGGGCTCTGAGACTGGGCCTTCTTGCCTCAGCACATCTTGTTCCTTTCTGTGGCTCCCCAGCGAGTCCCAATGAGTAGATACTCCTCCTACAGACTGTGAACATAAGAATGTGTTTAGTGTTTACACTTCATTGAATGCTTGTGAGTTGCTGCCTGGGTTAACATCTGACTAGTTGCATTGTGAGCCTCTGTGGCTCTGTAAATCACCACACAGGAGAGAGACGTTACCTAGGTGAAGTGCTGATTGGCAACCGAATGCATTACACCCTGCCTGGCAGGAAAGGTCCATCAACACCAGAGAGACTATTATGGGACGTTAACGGAGACACAAAACTGTTGTTGTGCTCTTGACTTCCCATTAGCTGAGTTTCCAGGACAGAGCACATGGCAGGAAGGGCCGAACCCCAGGGCAGGAACCGCGCCACCCGGCCGGACCCCAGGTTAATCCTAAAGAATATGCAGAGCTTGCTTATTATAGAAGCTTCTATTACCTTTGAAATTTCAGACTGCAACTCGTCTGCGTCTATAGGATTACCTGCTTTAACTTTGTAAACAACTCTCCTTTCCTTTTAAATAAATATTAATACCGGTTATGACAGGACTGGCTACAAGTGTTGTCTTTGTTGGAAGATCTAAGATTCAATGGACCTACAGAAGTGACTGGTCCTTTGGGACTGGCAGTAACCTGAACATTGCTGTGACTCGTGGGGTAAGGCAGTGGTTCTCAACCAGGGGTCTGGGGGCCCCCTGGGGGGCCGTGAGCAGCTTTCAGGGGGCTGCCAAGCAAGGCCGGCATTAGACTCGCTGAGGCCCAGGGCAGAAAGCTGAACTCCCAGCGCATGGGGCTGAAGTCCAGGGCCCTGAGTCCCACCACCAGGGCTGAAGCCAAAGCCTAGGCCAGGGGTCTCAAACGAGCACGAGGGCCACATGAGGACTAGAGCATTGAACCGAGGGCCGCATCACTGACACCCCCCTTTGCTGCCTCTGGCCCCGCCCCCACTCCACCCCTTCCCTGCCCCAATCCAACCCCTACCCCAAAGTCCCCACCCCAACACTGCCCCCAGGGGGTGCAGAAATGGTGCAGGGTGCGGCGGGGGCTCAGGGCAGGGAGTTGAGGTGCAGGTGCTGTGCAAAGTGAGGCAGGGAGCTCAGGGCATTGGTGGGTGGGATGCAAGAGGGTGAGGGGTGCGGCAGGTGGCTCAGATCAGGGAGTGCAGGAGGGGTGTGGGATGTGGCAGGGAGCTGAGGGAAGGGACCTGGGGTGCAGGAGGGTTGCGGCAGCAGGCTCAGGGCAGGGAGTTGGGGTGCAGGGGGGGTGTGGGATGCGGCAGCAGGCTCAGGGCAGGGAGTTGGGGTGCAGGGGGGGTGTGGGATGCGGCAGGGGGCTCAGGGAAGGGAGCTGGGGTGCAGGAGGGGTGTGGGATGTGGCAGGGGGCTCAGGGAAGGGAGGTGGGGTGTAGGAGGGGGTGGGATGTGGCAGGGGGCTCAGGGCAGGGGGTTGGGGTGCAGGAGGGGTGTGGGATGCGGCAGGGGGCTCAGGGCAGGGAGCTGGGGTGCAGGAGGGGTGTGGGATGCGGCAGGGGGCTCAGGGAAGGGAGCTGGGGTGCAGGAGGGGTGTGGGATGAGGCAGGGAGCTCAGGGCAGGGAGCTGGGGTGCAGGAGGGGTGTGGGATGAGGCAGGGGGCTCAGGGAAGGGAGGTGGGGTGTAGGAGGGGGTGGGATGTGGCAGGGGGCTCAGGGCAGGGGGTTGGGGTGCAGGAGGGGTGTGGGATGCGGCAGGGGGCTCAGGGCAGGGAGCTGGGGTGCAGGAGAGGTGTGGGATGCGGCAGGGGGCTCAGGGAAGGGAGCTGGGGTGCAGGAGGGGTGTGGGATGAGGCAGGGAGCTCAGGGCAGGGAGCTGGGGTGCAGGAGGGGTGTGGGATGAGGCAGGGAGCTCAGGGAAGGGAGCTGGGGTGCAGGAGGGGTGTGGGATGAGGCAGGGAGCTCAGGGCAGGGGGTTGGGGTGCAGGAGGGGTGTGGGATGAGGCAGGGGGCTCAGGGCAGGGGGTTGGGGTGCAGGAGGGGTGTGGGATGTGGCAGGGGGCTCAGGGCAGGGGATTGGGGTGCAGGCTCCAGCCCGGCGCCGGTTACCTAGAGCGGCTCCGGGGTGGCAGCAGTGGGCACCGGGGCCAAGGGAGGCTCCCTGCCTGCCTGCCCTGGCCTCCAGCCCTGCGCTGCTCCATGTCCCTGCAGCCTGGGGCGGGGGGTGGTGTCAGGGCTCCGGGCGTGCGCTCTCTTGCCACTCCTCTAGGTACCTCCCGCGATGCTCCCATTGGCCGCGGTTCCCTGTTCCCGGCCAATGGGAGCTGTGGGGGGCGGTGCCTGGAAGGAGGCAATGCAGGAGCCCTCTGCCTCTTTCCCCCTCCCCCGGCCGGGAGGGGCGAGCTGCCAGCTGCTCCAGACAGCGGCACGGGGCTCGCAGCGCCACGGGGGAATCCCGCGGGTAGGCAGAGGGGAGCTTGGTTGGCCACACCCAAGAGCCCCGCAGGCCGCATGCAGCCCGGGTGTTTGAGACCCCTGGCCTGAGCGATGGAGCTTTGTGGGGGCCCCTGTGGCATCCCCCCTAACGCCAGCTCTGGCTTTTATAGGCAGAAAACTAGTTACTGTGGCCCACGTGGGCCGTGGAGTTTTTATAGCATGTTGGAGGGTGGAGGGGGGGGTGTCGAAAGAAAAAGGTGGAGAACGCCCAGTGCAAGGGACCATCTGTCACAAAGGTGAGCTATATGGGATCACCCAAGGGGACTGTCTGTGGTTCCATGTTAATGCTGTTACAGAGCCTGAAGCGTTTACACTGGATTCTTGGTTGGTGAAATCTCCATACAGACCTCACACCCAATTTGGGTTTGTTCCCTGCTTCTCACCAGTCTGCCTGAGGCCGGTGCTCGTGCTCTCCAGTCACTGGGGACAGCGTTACAGAGACTTACGGGCACAACGCCACCAGCAGCAATTGGCAGCACTGCAGAGCAGGCTTCACAGGGACACAGTGTGGGCCAAAGGGTCCCTGGACTCTGTCAAGCCCCCGTTCTCCTCCAGGGCACGTCAGCATCCCGGCAACCTTCAAGGGGCGGGGGGCAGGCTGCCACCCCTCCAGTGATGATGGATCTGCAGCACAGCATCACCCGCACCCCATGACCCACCTTGTCTCCTCAGACAGAGGTGAGTGACGGAGGGGGCAGAACGGATCCAGGGGGCAGGGAAAGGGATAACAAAACACACCTCCTGGGGTCACCCCTCAGGCAGTGACGGTGACAGGCAGTGAAGGGGGAGGGGAGGGAGTGGGAGCAGCACCCTCAAGGCCGATGCTGCCAGTGGGTCTCCCCACCACCTCAGGCCTGGGGCTGACAGGGGGCCATTCCCTGGGCCTGGGCGCCTGTGAAGGGCTATAGAAACCCCTCACTGGCATAGAAGGGGTTAAACTGCTGCTTTAGTCTGGACTGGCCTGTCAGGACTGGAGCAGGAGCTAACAGGAGAGACCTACTCTACTCTGGGGGGGGGGGCACCCTGGGGAGGGAACAGTCTGTGGAGCATTTCCAGCCCCAGGGAGAGGGCTGGCAGCATTCGGGGCTCTGGCCTTCACTGAGGGCAGGTGGGGATCCCGGAGCTCAAAGGGGGAGGAGGCTGAAACTTGTGCTGGGGACCCACTAAACTCTGAAGGGGACTGAGACGCTCCCAGGGCTCTCAGCAGTAAGAGGGGCCCAGATCCTGATGGGAGCTGTCCACAGGGCTTTCCCCGTTTCTCTTTCATTCCTTTATTTACCCTTGTTTGCCGACAGTCGGCTCTTCTGCTGTTTCACCTGGTGCCCCGAGAAGGACGTGCCCCCGTAGCACCCTGGGGCAGGGGCCAATGGGACTCTCAGAGCTGCACCCCAGAAGGCCTGAGGCCCAGCAGTTGGGCACCAGTTCGATGGGCTGGATGGCCTCTCCCTGGGGGCTGCCAGCAGCCTGGCACATGGAGTAGACACGGGGTGGCCTGGGGAGCAGGAAGCGGGGCAGCGTCCCAGACAGCACAGCGAGAAGGGAAATGGAGAGGGGACATGGGGCACTGCAGTGAACTCAGCACCCGTCCTGAAGGCCATTGGCATAAAGTCGTCCTCTCCCTGGCCTAGGGGGGTCAGACAGTGACACAGAGATCCCTTGGCAAAGGGTCACTTGGACTTTGCCAGCAGCTCTCACCTGAGACCTGACAAACCCACCACACCAAACACATCGCTTGGAGGAGGGTCCTGCGAGGTGTCTACAGAAAGCTCATCACTGGTCAAGACTCAGTGACTGAGAGATCAGCGTATGGGTCATACGTACGGAACAAAGCGCTGACAGTGAACATCTACTTTATAAACTCAACTGTCCAGCCCTGCTCCCTCCCAAACTATCCATGGAAAACCATCGGGACACCACCAAACAACTGAAACTGGAGTGTGGGGAGCTGAAGGTGGGGGTGTGTGATGGGGAGTGTGGGGGAAACTGGAGTGTGGGGGAGCTGAAGGTAACAAATTTAATCATCCCAAATCCAAACTAGGAATAGTTTCAAGGCACATGTTACACGTGTATGGGGTGCAGGGGCAGGCCAGAGTGTATAGGGCAGGGGCTTGTTTGGAGGAGGGGCAGAGCTAGGGCACGGCTGGACCAGGAGCAGAAGGCCCAGCTGGGGCACAGACCATGTCAGAGATTTCTCTCGCTGGCTCTGTTACCACTGCCCACGGCAAACACTTGAAAGAAGGGGAGGCCGAGCTGCAAATGGTGTCAGGAGGAGGAGAGAGACACTTGAAAGCATGACCATTATTCCCATTCCACCGTAACAAAAAGTACAGGAGAGGGGAGCCAAACTTCAGAATCATGCAGCAACTAGGTGGAAAGAGCACTGGACCCTTACTATTCCTGGCTCTGCCACGGGCCTGCTGGGTGACATTGGGTAAGTCATTGCACTTCCCTGTGCCTCTGATTGCAAACTTGTGTGAGACCCAGAACTGCCTATAGCACTGCTAACTCCTCCTGCCAACACTGCTCTGTGCAAAAAGCTAGGAAATTCACGTATTAAAACTTTATGAAAGCAGGATTTAAGGTTGCCCAAAGCTGACTGGTGCCCCTCCAGAAGAGAGATCAGCAAAACTCAAACTTGTAATAATCAGGAAATGCAGAGAAAGTACACACCAATGCAATCCTAATTCTGCAATTCACAAAGGCAGCAAAGCCCTGGAAAGGCAACTTTCAGAAGCAAACAGAAGGGGACAGAGCTTACCTTTGCCAAGGCAGAATGTGGTTTTAGGTGAGCTGCGCTGTACACGAGCTACCGACACCTGTTCTACTCTCAGATACTGGGCCTGCTCCCCAGAAACAGCCGCACACTTGGTCAATTGAACAGCCCTTCACCCCTTTTTACAACTCTTTCATCCTTACTCACAGAAGTTCCAGCTAACGTTGTACATTCACCCACCCATCGTGAAGCACACAGACTGCTCTCAGATCCCATCTCACTGCTGACCATTCCCATGGCAAACAGTCCCGTTTCCTCCTGACAACGTGCACCGCTCAGTGCAGAAACGAGACAGACTGGAAGCTCCAGGTACACATGCACCTCTCTCCTTTCATCGCACAATGGGGGACTCAGACCCAGATCTTCTCATATCACAATCGCACCTCCACCAAATTGCTTTAACTAACACCTCTACCAATCAGTGCAGTCCTTGCCCCAAAGAGATCACAATCCAAGTAGACAATGGGTAGGAGGAAAACAGAGGTGCTGTGACTTCCCCCAGGTCACCAAGCAGGTCAGGGACAGAGCCAGGAACAGACCCCGGTAATGCCAGAGCCCCGTCACCCGCAGCTTGGAAAGGTCCCCAGACCCCACTGTGTTAGGCTGCAGGAAGAGGTGGTTTGTCCATGGATGCACAGGCTGTTTCGGCAGGCAGCTCAGCTGCAGTCCCTGCACACAGCTGGGGGTGGGTGTCCTGGGTCAGGAGAAGTCAGTGTCCCTGTCCCCCCGCAAGCCTTCAAACAGGGACATGGTGCACCAGTGCCAATCAGAGTGCACTAGTGTAAATTCTGTCTATCCTAAGTATTTACACCAGCGCCTAAAACACCAGGGTGGCAGAGACCTTCCGTACCCAAAACAGCTCTAGAACTGGGCTCTATTTCTAGCTCGGTCACGGACAGCCTGGGAGACCTTGGACACGTCAATGTTTCTCCTCCCAACTTCAGTCTCTTTACCAAGCTGCCCACTCACTGGGGTCTCCTCTCTCTCCAGAGCTGCTCATCACTACAGTCTGTGTGGGTGTCCCCAGAGCTAAGGCAGGTCAGCTCTGGAATAGTCTTACAAGGGGGGCTGGGGAGTCTCTGTCCCTGGAAGTTTTTAAGAGCAGGCTTCACAGGGACACAGTGTGGGCCAAAGGGTCTGTGGTCTCCACCAAGCCCCCGTTCTCCAGGGCACATCAGCATCCCGGCAACCTTCTAGGAGGGTCCAGGCTGCCACCCATCTCCAGCACAGCAGCGCCCGCGCCCCACGATCCGCCTTGTCTCCTCAGACAGAGGTGAGTGACGGAGGGTGCACAAGGGGTCCGGTTCGGGGAGGGATAACAAAACACACCCTCTGGGGTCACCCCTCAGGAAGTGACGGTGACAGGCCCTGTGGTGGCAGTAAACGGGGAGGGGAGGGCATGGGAGTAGGACCCTCAAAGGCAATGCTGGAGACCCAGTAAACTCTGAAGGGCACTGAGAGTCTCCCAGGGCCCCATATCCTGTTGGGATCTGTCCAAAGTCCCCCCCACTTCTTTTCTTTCATTCCTTTATTTACCCTTGTTTGCTGACAGTCGACTCTTGTGCTGTTTCACCTGGTGCCCCGAGAGAGGAAGAAAGGGCCCCGCGGCCTCAGGCAGAGAGGGTTGACAGCTTAGAACAGGGGTTCCCAAGGTGGTGCCTGCGGATGCCACAGCACCCACCAGGGCATCTAAGTGCGCCTGCATACTGGCCGGTGAACCGAAAATCAGCTGCATTTTTCTGGCAACGCCTCTGGGTGTGTCCCCTGGGTCAGGAGAAGTCAGTGTCCAGCCCTGTGGGGCTGTGCTCCTGGCTCATACCTCCAGCACTCACTGCTGCCCCCCCCTTACCAGCTGCACTGTTCAGCCAGCCCCAGGCCTCTGTGAGGTCACTTCCTCCCACCCCCACCACCTCAAACCTTCAAACTGGGACATGGTGCATCAGTACCAATCAGAGTGCACTAGTGTAACTTCTGTCTACACTAAGGGTTTGCACTAATGCCTAAAACACCAGGGTGGCAGAGACCTTCAGAAACAGCAGTACGGTGGCACTAGAACTGGGCTCTATTTCTAGCTTGGTCACAGACAGCCTGGGTGATCTTGGACACGTCAATGTTTCTCCTCCCAACTTCAGTCTCTTTATCCAGCTGCCACTCACTGGGGTCTCCTCTCTCTGCAGAGCTGCTCACCACTACAATCTGTGTGGGTGTCCCCAGAGCTAAGGCAGTTCAGCTCTGGAATAGTCTTACAAGGGGGCTGGGGAGTCTCTTTCCCTGGAAGTTTTTAAGAACAAATAGGACAAAGCTCTGCCAGAGATAATCTACATATACTTGGTCCTGCCTCAGCAGAGAGAGCTGGACTTGATGACATCTTGAGGTCCTGTCCAGCACTACATTTCTAGGATGCCATGAAATATATACGTATAAAACACAACATACAGAGTAAAATCCACCACAACATGATGTCAGGAAACTCAGAAAAAAGAAAAGAAAAAAGAAACAACAAAAGCAACAGCATAAAATGACAATACAGAGGAAAAGAAAACACGATGCAAACTAACACACCTAGGACAATATTACACAATGAAAAAAGAAAAAAAAAAGCTCATCTCAAACCAGCACAACACAGGCACCAAACATGCTGAGGCAAAACAATGCACCATAAAACTGCTACACAACATGGTGCGATCACAGTTCCAAATGGCACCATGCAAAAGAGCTCAGCGTAGAACAGGACACAGCACAAAAGAGAATTATTTCATTGTAGGCCTGGAAGGGATCTTGAGAGGGCGTCTACTCCAGCCCCCTGTGCTGAGGCAGGACCAAGTATCCCTAGACATTCCCAGACTGGTGTATCTCTAACCTGGTCTTAAAAACCTCCAGTGAAGGAAATTCCACAGTCTCCCTTGGAAGCCAATGCAAGGCAAACACAGACCAAAACAACGCTGCACACACACACGCTGGGCCTGGGGTTAAGGGGAGAGGCAAGAATTCAAACAATCTGGGTTCAGTTCCCAGTTTTGCCCCAAATTCTCCATGCAAACTTGAGCAAATTACTTCAGCTCTCTGAGCTTCAGTTTCCCCATCTGTAAAATGGAGAGTCGCCTCCCACCATTGGCCTATTTAGCCTTTGAGCTTTTTGTGGCAAGGCCTCTCTGTCCCTGTGGGCATGTCCACACTGCAGTCAGACACCGGCGGCTGGCCCGTGCCCACTGACTTGGGCTCATACGGCTCAGGCTGTGGGGCTGTTTAATTGTGGTGTCTATGGTCTAGCTGGGGCTGCAGCCCAAGGTCTGGCCCCCCTCCCACCTCGCGGGGTCCTACAGCCTGGCTCCAGCCCGAGCCCAGACATCTACACTGCAATTAAACAGCCCCTTCGCCTGAGCCCGTGAACCTGAGTCACCTGGCATGGGCCAGCTGGGGGTTTTTAATGGCACAGTAGAGATACCCTTGGTGTGTGTTCAGCACCTGTCACAATGGGGACCCTGATCTTGGTCAGTGTCTATGCAAAGCCCTGCAGAACAGGGGCCTGACCTCAGTCGGGGACTCTGCAACTCCCAGCATTGCAGGATCCCGGATTTTGTTCGGGTTCCCTGCAGCATCTGGCAAATTGTGGGGGCAGGATCTCTGTCAGGGTCTGTGCAGTGCCCAGTACAGTGGTGGGGCGTGATCTGGGTCGGGGTCAGTGCAGTGCCAGACCCAACAGGGACACAGATCTCAGTCGAGGTCTCTGAAATGCCCAGCACAATGGACGCAGCAGTTTGGGTCACAGTCATGCGCTGCCTGGCACAAGGGGGGCCATGATCTCGGTCCAGGTCTCAGTTTTACCTGGCACAACAGTGAGGTCTGATCTCACCTGGGGTCTCTTCAGTGCCTGGCAGAACAGGGCCCAGATCTCACTTGGGGTCGCTGCAGCACAGGCCCACGCTCAGTACGATAAGAGCCTTGATCTCAGTCACACGCCTGGAGAGAAAAGTGGGAAGATTTTTGAGCATTCGATATCAGTATTTCAGAACTGAGGAGAAAATAGGGCACAAACTAAATATTTGCCAATATAAGGGACAAGCATCATGTGGGGAGATTTTATGTCAGCATTCAACCACTCAAGAGGAAAGAGGGGAAATTTGAGGGGATTATACAGCAATATTAAATCAACAACAGAAGGGGATGGATTCTTCTTGCCTCACATTCACATGGCCGGCAGGGATCCCTGGGTGATGTGGCTTTCACAAGGAAGAGGAGTGGGGCTGGAGTGAGGTCACTGGCTATGGGGAGGGGCTGGCAGTGGGGTCTGGGAATGTGACTAGTACAGGGGTCAGCAACCTTTCAGAAGTGCTGTGCCAAGTCTTCATTTATTCACTCTAATTTAAGGTTTTGCGTACCAGAAATACATTTTAATGTTTTAGACAGTCTCTTTCTGTAAGTCTATAATATAGAACTAAATTACAGTTGCATGTAAAGTAAATAAGGTTTTTTAAATGTTTAAGAAACTTCATTTAAAATTAAATTAAAATGCAGAGCCTCCCTCGGACCAGTGGCCAGGACCAGGCAGTGTGAGTGCCACTGAAAATCAGCTCATGTGCCATAGGTTGGCTACCCCTGGACTAGCAGTTGGGGGGGGCGGGGCTGCTGGGTTGGGCAGGTGGGGGAGGGGAAGTAGCTGGGAGGGGAAACCTGGGGCTGGGCCGTCTCCATGGGGGACACTTGCTCCTCCCTCCCCTTCCTGGCCCTTCCCAGGCCCCGTTGCCAGCAGAGAGTGGCCCCCCCAGCCCAGCCCAGAGGTGTCCCTGTCTCAGGGCCCCCCCAGCCTCTGCCCATTCACCCTCTGCCCAGCTCAGGAATCACTCGGGGGAACCATTTCCCACCCGCACAAGGACAAATCCCTGCAGGTGGAAATGGGGGAAACCCCCCAAACCTGAGACCTGAACTGGCCACTGGCGAAGGGGAGAGAAAATGGGGCACAATCGGGGGGGGGGGGGACAGGGAACTTCTCAGGGGTTGGGGGAGGGGGGGTCACCCTGGGCGCTGCTCGTGGCTCTCTAGGGAGAAAGGGGGCAGGACGGGGGAGGAGGGGGGTCCCCACGGGAGGGGGCAGCGGTAAATCCGAGGGGATCTCAGCCCCCCCCCTTTCTCTGCCCGCTCCTCGGGGGTCACCCGCCCCCCCCAGCCATGTCCAGGCTGCACCGACATTTCCCGCCCGGCCCCACGCAGGGACCCCAGGGTTAATGAAGGGCTCTCCCGCCGCGATCTGCGCATGCCCAGAGCTCCAACGGCACCAACCCTTCTCCGGCCCGGGAGAGGCTCCAACGGCCCCGCGCGAGCCAGGCAGAGCCCTAGCGCCCAACGCTGCTTCACAGCCCGGTTCCGGCTCCCCCGCTGACATCACTTCCGCTCCGGGGAGCGTCAGGAACTACATCTCCCAGCCTGCCCCGGGGCCGCTTCCGCCCTCTCCAGCCCAGGGAAGGGAGGGTTCCAGTAGCTGTTTCTACGCATGCTCCGTGCGAGCCCCGCTGGGGGCGGGAGAGCAAAGCTGCTGCTGCCGCCTCCGCGTGAGCCGGGCCCGGGCTGAGCCGCTGCTGCTCCCCGGGGGGGTCTGTGCGGGGGGGCCCGGCCGGGGGGGGGGTTTCTCCAGATGGGCCCCGCCCTCCGGGCAGCCCCGGGCTCTGCCCGCCCCAGCCCCGCCCGGAGCCCCCGGGGAGTGAGAGACCCCGGGGGGGGGGGCGCTGGGGGGGCGGGCACGTGACTCTGCCCCGGGGAACCCGGGAGAAGCCTCGGAGCCGCCTCGGCCCCAGCGGAGCCGCAGCAGGATCCGCCCCCCCCCCGCTGGGATGGGGGGGGCCCGGCGGGGGGGGCGGTGCATTAAATCGCTCCCCATAGCCCTGTGTTGCTCCCGGGCACTGCGCTGCCCTTCCCCCCCGCCCGTATCAGCCGGAACGTTGCGCTGGGGGGCGGGGGGGCTGAGCAGGGAATTGATGGGGGGGGTCAGGGAGGTGGGGGCGGGGCTGGGGGGCTAAAGGAAAGATCCGGGCGGGGGGGGAGCAGGAGTTGAGCTGGGGGGCGCAGGGGGGGAGTCGGGGTTGCGGGGGGGGAAGGTCATTGGGGCGGGACATTTGAACTGTTTTGTGCAGCCAGGAAATTCCCGCGGGGGGGGGGGGGGGAGTTCACTGAATCCTGTCCTGTTTGTGCCCCGTCCTCCCACCTACAAAGTCTCTCCAGCTTTTCCCCTTTTCTCCCATTATCACACGTGGCTAGAAAATCCAGGGAGATTTCCCCCCGCCCCCAATGATCAGCTCTCTAACTGCCCCTGATTTTCCCCCTGGTCTCTCTCTACTTCTCAAGTGTCAATTTAAAATCTCTCCCATAGGGCAGCTTTTCCCACCCATTTTTTATGCAGCGATTTGTCCTCGTTTAGGTGGGAAATTGTTGCCCTGAGTCATTCCCCAGCACATGGCAGCCCCTCAGATCTTGGTATTTTTCTCTCATGTTATCAATTGCTTAGCTTGTGACTTGTTTTCTCTGCAAATCTCAAAGACTGATATAAAATACTCTAAACATTTGCCCCACTTTTCCTTAGTTGTCTAATTCTAAGTGAATAGCCCCTGAGATTTTTTCCTTGTCTCTCTCATGAAAAAATACAAAGAAAATCTCAGATTTACACCTTTCCTCAGATGCTTGAACATGGATACAAAATGTTTGCAAATGTTGCCCATTTCCCACTTGCCCATGTTCTATTCATTTATCAAATATTGATGTGAAATACACTCAGATTTTAACTCATGCCAACAACTGATATAAAATCCCTCTTTTACACTTTCCTCTCTATAATTGGCAAAATAGATCCAAAATTGCTCAGATTTCCACCCTTTATTTTTCATTTCTGAACATTGATCTCAAAGCTCAGGATTTCCCTCTTTCTATGTCAATATCAATTAAAAATCCTCTCAGGTTTGGGGCTGTTCCCCGTGTTTCTAAATCCCAGCAACTTCTTCCTTCGAGGGAACCTGTTGCCCTGAATTCTCCTCCATCCTAGAGGTCTCGGAGTTAAATTGCCCAGAGATCATCTTTCCCGACTCCTTTGAGAATCACTTGTTCCCTCCTTTACCTCTGTTAAAATGTTTGCTGATGAAAGAGACCAGACAGATATTTAATACCCATCAAGGCCAGAGGCCTCCCCCTGTTTGGGGATCAGTGGTTCCCAGCTGGTAACGGGAGAGTTGGCTGGACCCTTTTCTTGTCTCCAGCTGGCACGGGATGAGGAGGTCACTCTGAGTGCAGTGTGGGTCCAGAAGTATCCTAAACCCCATGACAAATGGGCTCTGTGATGCAGCCACTTCTGGGTTGGATCCATGGTGACCATTATTTGCTAGTGACAGGGCATGGACATGTCTTACCTTTTTGCTGAAGGGCAGGCGGGGGTCCTAGGAGGGCAGTGGGGGAATCTCAGGATGGCAGAGAGTTCCTAACTGGGGTCCCTGGCTGGTGTGGGCTCTTGGTGGGGGAACCTTTGGGATTCCCAGTCAGCAGTGAAGATCTGGTGGGCGTTCTCTGGCCGGTGGGGCTCTGAGGGGTATCTGGGGTCTCTGGCCAGGGATTCTGGGGGTTGGGTCCGAGGAAATATCTGGCTGGGGGGGTCTGGGTACTGGGGATGTTGGGGGGGGCCTGGATGGAGGCTCTGGGGGCTGCTACTAACCATGTTCCTTCTATCTCATCAGCTTGTGCCAGTATCCTGGCTCCAAGCACTGCCCGGCATTCCCCGGCCAGGCCCAGTAACCGTGATAACTTTTTAGCCACTTATCAAACACTGTGAGGTGAAATCACAGATTTTTCTCCCTTCTTGAAAACCGCAGGAACTTCCGGTTCCATTGGGAAAACTCCTGCCCGATTCCTTGTCCTAGATCTGGAGAGTGAGGGAGGTGGGAAGGGATCTAGCACTGCTACACTATGGCACTATCTTCCACAGCATTCTGGACTCAGTCTTTCTGAACTCTGGTTTCATTGAGACCATTGTTAATCCACAGTCACTGTATGGAAAGACAAGGAGTGACTCCGGATGGACAGTGGGGCAAATGAGATCAGCAATTCTCCCTGTGAGGAGGGGCTCTCATTAGCTGCTCTCCCCAGGGAGCTAAAGGAGGGAAGCTGCTCAAACGCTCTGTCCCTCTCTGCTCAGGATACTGGGGTTCAGCTTCCTGGGTCAGACGCTGCAGCCTCCATTGTGATCTGGCAGACCAGGCTTAGCAGCTGCTGCTCCCCCAGCAGGGTTCTGTGCTGGGAAGTGACCTGAATTAAAGCTGCTTCTCTGCCCGGCCCAGGGGATGACTTTCTCCAGCTGGTCCTAGCCCCCTAGGGCAGTCCTGGGCCCTGTAAATACTAAATTCTGAGCCAGAGTCTCCAGGTAACTGAAAAGAACGAAGGGAAAATGCTGGGATCTGGCCTTAAAATGACTCCACACAAACAGACCCCTCCTCATTTCTCCTCCCAGTAGCAATTGCCAGGAGAAAATCCAGCCATGGGAGAGCAAAGCCCCCAGGAATGGGACTGTCCCAGCCAGAGGGGCAGGGAGAGAGGACAGGGGAAGGAGAGACTGAAAGGGGCAGTGGGAGAAATGACACATGTATTGCTGCATCCCTGGGCAGAACCACTTTCCAGTGAACAAAACAAGGATCAGACAGAGGGAAAGCCAGTTCCTGACTCCATATTCCCCCTGCTGGGGTGTGGCTGCCGTGGGGTCAGTGTCCGAGGGAATCCCCCACAATGACTCCTTTGGTTCTGCTCTTTTCTAGCCTTGTGTTCAGAGACTTTGTTACGGGGTGAGAGGAGGTAGAAGGGAGATTAAAAATGTGTCTGGGCTTAGCCTGGCAGGAGGGGCCAGGTCTACATTGTAATAAACAGATTGAGCATTTCCCAGCATGGCAGAATCTGTGTGCAGGGAAAGGGTCTGGGGGAATTCTGATGTGAAATGAACTAAAACCTGTTCTGAGATGCCCACAACTGCCCTTCTCCCCCAGACAGGCTGCAGAATGACGTCCATGTCTTGCTCCAGGTCATCCCAGCCTGCCGTGGGACAGGGAAGAGAAATGGCTGCAGTGGAGCCAACTCAGGTAGAGATTATCGGGGGGTTGCTGGTGGGTTCCTGCTGGAGGAGAGGGAGAGCAAATACACCGGAGATGGGAAGGTTTGCACAGTCTGGTTTGGAGGTTGGTGCAGGGCAGGAAATTCACAGCGTGGGGAAAGGAGGAGGCCAGGGTGTAGCAAACCTGCTGGGAGTTATTTAATAACCCAGGAGGTTGGGAGGTGGAAATGCCCTAATTTGTGAAGAAAGAAAATAGCCCACCTACATGGGGCTGATAAAACTGACCAGACTCCCAGTGCTGGAGCCTGAGCTCACTAACTAGCGGCTGCTGTGAGATATGAAGGGGGCACCCCTGAGTCAGGCTTATTGGAGCTGCCTCTCCCTTCATATCCCGCTCCTCACAATGAGGAAGTTATTGGGCTTCCTACCAGGGAGTTTTCCCTGAACCCTGCTAGGGGCTCCATCTCCTGTATCAGTCGGTGGCTAGTAGGTGTGTGATGGATCTGCTGGGAGAGACAAGGGGCTCCCTCTTCATCCCCTCACCCTGATATTTGCTGGATACGCTGAGCGGGGTCAGGGTGGGACTCTGTTGACTGCGATCCACCCAGAGCTTCCATTTGATTGGCTCCTCTCTGCCACAAATAATGGGGCTGTGAATGGGGAAAGAGGTCCTGAGTGTTGGACTCTTGCTCTTTCAGGGGCCGGTGACCTTCGAGGAGGTGGCTGTGCATTTCACCAGGGAAGAGTGGGCTCTGCTGGACCCCGCTCAGAGAGCCCTCTACTGGGATGTCATGCAGGAGAACTATGAGACTGTGACCTCGCTGGGTAAGGGTTCCTGTCCCCTCGGTTCTTGGAAGGGGAAATGAAGAGATAAGGTTCACGCCAGCCCCACAATGCCACCTCTACTCTGTCCTGTTTCAGCATCACCCCAATATGCCAGTGACACACACACACACTACCAGAGACCCTCCCCTGCTGCAGAACACTTTGGGAACAGAGCACAGGAGCCGTATCGCACAGTGTCAAATAGCTCCTGTTTGCTCAAGTGAAACTGGGGGTTAGGTCTGGCATAACTGTTCCATACCCCTAATCGTTTTTGTTGCCCTTTTCTGAACCTTTTCCAATTCCAATATATCTTTTTTTGAGATGGGGCAACAACATCTTCAGGCAGTATTCAAGATGTGGGTGTATCATGGATTCATTTGCTGTTTTTACAAATATGATATATTCTGTCGTATTTATCCCTTTCTTAATTATTTCCAACATTGCTCGCTTTTTTTCACTGCTGCTGCACACTGAGTGGATGTTTTCAGAGAACAATCCACAGTGATTCCAAGATCCATCTCTTGAGTGGAAACAGCTAATTTAGACCCCATCATTCTGTATGTATAGTTGGGATTATGTTTTCCAATGGGCTGCACTATGTGCTATCCTGTCATCTAGTACTGCTGAGATCCTGCATTCAGTGATATCCCTGCCCTTCCTGTTCCCTTTCTCCACTGAACCCCACCAGCCCATGCTTCCTGTTCCCAGCTTCCCCAGGACTCTCTCACTGTCTCTGAACCTCTCTGTCAGCAAGAAGCAGTGCCAGGGAGACTTGCCCTCTCTCTGGAGTCTTTTTTTTGGCTTGGGGCGGCAAAACTGTTAGAGCCGGCCCTGGCAGCATCACCCCAATATGCCAGTAACACACACACTACCAGAGACCCTCCTCTGCTGCAGAACAGTTTGGGAACAGAGCACAGGAGCCGTATCGCAGTGTCAAATAGCTCCTCTTTACTCAAGTAAAACTGGGGGTTAGGTCCAGCATAACGAACAGAAGCTTCCTACCTCCGGCCTTCTCTCAAACCCTGAGCCTTCTCTACCCAAACCAGAATGTGCTTGGGGTGTAACAAGCAGGCGACTGGAGTCAGAGCTGCCGGTCCAGGGTTATTTATCACACAGACACTCGGTGCGTCCTTGAATGCTGGCTGGGGGTATCCAGACAGGGGATCTCCAGCAGCAGAACACTGAATCTCACCCAGGATTACAGATGACACAACTCCTCACTGCTCGGGATTGCACCCCAGCATGTGAAAATGGCCTAGGTTGGTAGTGACATTTCTTGAGACATGCAGAGTCTTGCTCCCATGTCACCAGGTGTAATAAAAATAACAGGAAAGGCTGAATATGGAAAACTGATTGTTCAGCTTGCTTTTGACCTGCATCATATTTTCCAATATATTCCAAATAAGGAAATTAACGTGCAACATATGTGTCATTGTTTGGGGTTTTAAGCTTTAAAAGGCTTGTGTGATTTTTAGCTCAGGGGGACAGTATTCCAATAGCTGTCGCCCCCTGTGCACTTTTAACCAAGAAAAGAGCCTCAGGCTGAGCTGATTCAAAATCAATCGTGTGGTTGCTTTCCACAACAAGTTCAAGTGGTCCCTGTGATGGAATGTAAATGTCTTCTTCCCCCTGCAGGAGAATGACTGTTTGACCAGCTGTTTGCCTTGCTGTCTCTGAGGAACTGGTCTGTGGGTGTTCCCCAGAATTGTAACTTTTTCAGTAATATCATATAGTAAAATCTCATAACTTTACATACAGTGTTACTACACATTTTAACAGGAGGATAATATTCAGTAGGTTATGCGTTTTCAAATGATACCTCACAATCTATACTGCGTACAAAATTGATCATAATTTTCTAGATGAGTGAACACAGGGGTATAAGAACATAAGAAAGGCCGTACCGGGTCAGACCAAAGGTCCATCTAGCCCAGTATCTGTCTACCGACAGTGGCCAATGCCAGGTGCCCCTGAGGGAGTGAACCTAACAGGCAATGATCAAGTGATCTCTCTCCTGCCATCCATCTCCATCCTCTGACGAACAGAGGCTAGGGACACCATTCTTACCCATCCTGGCTAATAGCCATTTATGGACTTAGCCACCATGAATTTATCCAGTCCCCTTTTAAACATTGTTATAGTCCTAGCCTTCACAACCTCCTCAGGTAAGGAGTTCCACAAGTTGACTGTGCGCTGCGTGAAGAAGAACTTCCTTTTATTTGTTTTAAACCTGCTGCCTATTAATTTCATTTGGTGACCCCTAGTTCTTGTATTATGGGAATAAGTAAATAACTTTTCCTTATCCACTTTCTCAACATCACTCATGATTTTATATACCTCTATCATGTCCCCCCTTAGTCTTCTCTTTTCCAAACTGAAGAGTCCTAGCCTCTTTAATCTTTCCTCATATGGGACCCTCTCTAAACCCCTAATCATTTTAGTTGCTCTTTTCTGAACCTTTTCTAGTGCTAGAATATCTTTTTTGAGGTGAGGAGACCACATCTGTACACCGTATTCGAGATGTGGGCGTACCATGGATTTATATAAGGGCAATAATATATTCTCAGTCTTATTCTCTATCCCCTTTTTAATGATTCCTAACATCCTGTTTGCTTTTTTGACCGCCTCTGCACACTGCGTGGACATCTTCAGAGAACTATCCACGATAACTCCAAGATCTTTTTCCTGACTCATTGTAGCTAAATTAGCCCCCATCATGTTGTATGTATAGTTGGGGTTATTTTTTCCAATGTGCATTACTTTACATTTATCCACGTTAAATTTCATTTGCCATTTTGTTGCCCAATCACTTAGTTTTGTGAGATCTTTTTGAAGTTCTTCACAATCTGCTTTGGTCTTAACTATCTTGAGTAGTTTAGTATCATCTGCAAACTTTGCCACCTCACTGTTTACCCCTTTCTCCAGATCATTTATGAATAAATTGAATAGGATTGGTCCTAGGACGGACCCTTGGGGAACACCACTAGTTACCCATCTCCATTCTGAGAATTTACCATTAATTCCTACCCTTTGTTCCCTGTCCTTTAACCAGTTCTCAATCCATGAAAGGACCTTTCCTTTTATCCCATGACAGCTTAATTTACGTAAGAGCCTTTGGTGAGGGACCTTGTCAAAGGCTTTCTGGAAATCTAAGTACACTATGTCCACCGGATCCCCCTTGTCCACATGTTTGTTGACCCCTTCAAAGAACTCTAATAGATTAGTAAGACACAATTTCCCTTTACAGAAACCATGTTGACTATTGCTCAAGAGTTTGTTTTTCTATGTGTCTGACAATTTTATTCTTTACTATTGTTTCAATTAATTTGCCCGGTACCGACGTTAGACTTACCGGTCTGTAATTGCCGGGATCACCCCTAGAGCCCTTTTTAAATATTGGCGTTACATTAGCTAACTTCCAGTCATTGGGTACCGAAGCCGATTTAAAAGACAGGTTACAAACCTTAGTTAATAGTTCCGCAACTTCACATTTGAGTTCTTTCAGAACTCTTGGGTGAATGCCATCTGGTCCCGGTGACTTGTTAATGTTGAGTTTATCAATTAATTCCAAAACCTCCTCTAGTGATACTTCAATCTGTGACAGTTCCTCAGATTTGTCACCTACAAAAGCCAGCTCAGGTTTGGGAATCTCCCTAACATCCTCAGCCGTGAAGACTGAAGCAAAGAATCTATTTAGTTTCTCCGCAATGACTTTATCATCTTTAAGCGCTCCTTTTGTATTTTCATCGTCCAGGGGCCCCACTGGTTGTTTAGCAGGCTTCCTGCTTCTGATGTACTTAAAAAACATTTTGTTATTACCTTTGGAGTTTTTGGCTAGCCGTTCTTCAAACTCCTCTTTGGCTTTTCTTATTACACTCTTGCACTTAAGTTGGCAGTGTTTGTGCTCCTTTCTATTTGCCTCACTAGGATTTGACTTCCACTTTTTAAAGGAAGTCTTTTTATCTCTCACTGCTTCTTTTACATGGTTGTTAAGCCACGGTGGCTCTTTTTTAGTTCTTTTACCGTTTTTCTTAATTTGGGGTATACATTGAAGTTGGGCCTCTATTATGGTGTCTTTAAAAAGGGCCCACGCAACTTGCAGGGATTTCACTTTAGTCACTGTACCTTTTAACTTTTGTCTAACTAACCCCCTCATTTTTGTATAGTTCCCCCTTTTGAAATTAAAGGCCACAGTGTTGGGCAGTTGAGATGTTCTTCCCACCACAGGGATGTTGAATGCTATTGTATTATGGTCACTATTTCCAAGCGGTCCTGCTATAGTTACCTCTTGGACCAGCGCCTGCGCTCCACTCAGGATTAAATCTAGAGTCGCCTCTCCCCTTGTGGGTTCCCGTACCAGCTGCTCCATGAAGCAGTCATTTAAAATATCGAGAAATTTTATCTCTGCATTTCGTCCTGAAGTGAAATGTTCCCAGTCAATATGGGGATAATTGAAATCCCCCACTATTATTGGGTTCTTAATTTTGATAGCCTCTCTAATTTCCCTTAGCATTTCATCATCACTATTACTGTCCTGGTCAGGTGGTCGATAATAGATCCCTACTGTTATATTTTTCCTAGAGCATGAAATTTCTATCCATAGATACTCTATGGAACCTGTGGATTCGCTTAAGATTTTTACTTCATTTGAATCTACACTTTCTTTAACATATAGTGCCACTCCTCCCCCTGCACGGCCTGTTCTGTCCTTCCGATATATTTTGTACCCCGGAATGATTGTGTCCCATTGATTGCTCTCAGTCCACCAGGTTTCTGTGATGCCTATTATATCTATATCCTCCTTTATCACAAGGCACTCTAGTTCACCCATCTTATTATTTAGACTTCTGGCATTTGTGTACAAGCACTTCAAAAACTTGTCCCTGTTTATTAGCCTGCCTTTTTCTGATGTGCCAGATTCTTTTTTATGTGACTGTTTATCATCTGATCAGGCCCTTACATTATACTTCTCATTCCTCTGCTCCTGACTATAACCTGGAGATTCTCTATCATCAGACTCTCCCCTAAGAGAAGTCTGTGTCCGATCCACAAGCTCCTCTGCAGCAGTCGGCTTTCCCCCATCTCCTAGTTTAAAAACTGCTCTACAGACTGACACAGTGTCTGTGTGTGTGTTCCCAGAAGATATGTGGGTATTTCAGTCCCTCATAAGCACAGTGTTCGTCATCTTCAAGGATCTGGGGAACTGGTCCTGGGAATTCACTGGTTTACTAAGTGTGACGCTGTATGGAATTGTGAGACACTTTGGTATTAATAATAAAATAATAATATAATCTGATAAAATTGCAATCAATCGTGCTAAATATGCCATGTAAGGTGTCAGTGAAGATGTTATGATTTGCCAAGTATGATAATTTTGTTTCTATGTTTGTATCACCTTTGTATTGTAAGTTATAGATATGTGGGGTATATCTGTATTTCCAGACTTGTGCAGTGTTTCTGGGTGACACCCCCAGACATATTGGCATCAACACCGCCTAGCCTGTTTGATGGCCCATTGAGGGTCATCATCTGTACAATGAGCCCATGGAAAGGACCAAGGGGATACACCTATTGAGTCAGCAAGACATGCCGGGGTATGCCTGTGTAATGAGAACTCCAAGGCTTTTCCATGCCATGTGCTGTGAAGCTTGTGTTTGGGACACAGGAAGTACAGGCCACATGGCAAAAGGAATGTAAAGGGCAGCTGCATCATCTCCATTTGTCTTCAATCCCCCTTCCTACTTCTGGAGCAAACTTCTCTACAAACTGAACCCTGGAACAAAGGACTGAATGACCCATCCAAGCTATGGATGTGTTCCAGACGGACTTTCAAGCCAGCAACTCACCAATACTGCTAAGAACCTGATATATCCATTTTGGAATGTATCTCACTGCGTTCCCATTTAACTTCTTTCTGTCTTACTTTTGTTTAAACCTTTAGTTTAGATGCTAAAGGATTGTCTGGAAGGATGGAATTTTGGGTAATATCCAAACCTATACTGACCAGGTGATGTGGCTGACCCTTTGGAGTCAGAAGAACACTTTGTTTATGTGAGCAGAGTTTTTAAATAACCTCTCACTGTACTGGACCTAGTTGCTGATTGGGAGTCAGAGAACTGGGATGGAATAAAGGGGGCCGTGTGATTTCTTTTTTCAGCTTCTCAATAACCCGTGTGGGGGATCAAAAGCACAGTTGGTGACTGGTCAGTGAGTTTAACTTCAGTGTTAACCAGCAGTTTTGGGAGCATCTGCTCTCCCTTTTTCAGCCTGCCCTAACTTTGGCATTTTCAGTGAGAACTGCCCCTGGCCCACCAGGTCACACTAAGCACTGAAGTTAAATGAACAGAATGTTTTTTTTATGACCAAGTTTTATGAAATCAACTGAACTCCTTTGTTTTCTTTCATCTGAGCAGGGTTTCTAGTTTTCCAACTTGATGTGATCTCCCAGCTGGAACAAGGGGAAGAGCCATGGGTCCCAGACCTCCAGGGTTCAGAGGAAAGAGAGATCCTGAGATCTTCCTGCACAGGTGAGGAAACATTAAACCACCTCAGAATCTGTAAGTGCCTCAAGGAAACATCTGGGATGCCCAACAAAGCCCTTGGGGAGGTCTCTCAGTTCATTATTGTCCGTAGCAGGAGTCGTATCCTCAGGGTAAATATAGTTCATGGCTTCCTATAGATCCTAGCAGACACCAGGCAGTAGCTTCCTCCCTTCCCCCTGCGTATTTGGATGGGATGTGAAGGCTGAATTCATCCGCCTCCTCTCTCCTATTTGGGGGAAGAGTTTGGGGGAGTTCAGCTCCTGATTTTTATTTGACCTGTCTTCAGCACTTGTTTTTGTTTGGTCTTCCCCTTTCCATCCCTGTCTGAGGTTTCTGTCTCTGTCACAGCAGGTGATGCAATGGCATGTGAGAAAGAGGAGCAGAATTTTCAGCCTGATAATGTTGAGCCAGTGGGTAAAAACAGAGCATTATCGCAAAGATCGAAAAGGAATGTGTCCAGGAGTCATGAGCAGGGAAAATCCTGGGAGATTCAGCACAGACCAAAAACAGATGAAGGAAACCAGCCAGGGAAGAAAGTGGATAAATTTATTTCCTGTTGGGGAACTCAGAAGGTGCTCATGGAAATCACAACACAGCAGGATATCCTCAGGCGAAAGAGAAAAAATACATGCAGGGAGTGTGGAAAAACCTTCTCTCACAGCTCAGCCCTTTCTGTACATCAGAGAATCCACACAGGGGACAGGCCCTATGAATGCACTGAGTGTGGGAAAACCTTCAATCGCAGTTCGCACCTTATTAGTCATCAAACAATCCACAGAGGAGAGAGGCCCTATGAATGCCGTGAGTGTGGGAAATGCTTCACTAGCAGCTCAAATCTTTCTCAACATCAGAGAATCCACACAGGGGAGAGGCCCTTTGAATGCCGTGAGTGTGGGAAATGCTTCAATTGCATTTCACACCTTATTAGGCATCAAACAATCCACAGAGGAGAGAGGCCCTATGAATGCCGTGAGTGTCGGAAATGCTTCACTAGCAGCTCGGCCCTTTCTGTTCATCAGAGAATCCACACAGGGGAGAGGCCCTTTGAATGCCGTGAGTGTGGGAAACGCTTCACTAGCAGCTCAAACCTTTCTCAACATCAGAGAATCCACACAGGGGAGAGGCCCTTTGACTGCAGTGAGTGTGGGAAAAGCTTCACTAGCAGCTCAGACCTTTCTCAACATCAGAGAATCCACACAGGGGAGAGGACTTTTGAATGCCGTGAGTGTGGGAAATGCTTCACTAGCAGCTCAAACCTTTCTCAACATCAGAGAATCCACACGGGGGAGAGGCCCTTTGAATGCCGTGAGTGTGGGAAAAGCTTCACTCAAAGATCAGTCCTTTCTAGACATCAGAGAATCCACACAGGGGACAGGCCCTATGAATGCACTGAGTGCGGGAAAACCTTCAATCGCAGTTCGCACCTTATTAGGCATCAAACAATCCACGAGGAGAGAGGCCCTATGAATGCAGTGAGTGTGGGAAATGCTTCACTAGCAGCTCAAACCTTAGATTTAATTTACCTTGGTTCCTCAACTGTTGCTACAGCTCTAGTACCCATCAATCCAAAGACTGAGAGAAATGGAGAGTTCCAACCATTGTCCTTTTAGTATCTTATTGTTCCTCTCTCTGTTTTTTGTGCTGGCCTTCTATTCTATCATTTTCTGCCTTTGTTTAGTTGGTAACAGTTGGTTTCCATCACTCACGTTTGTTTGTTTAAATCTCTATCCATTGTTAAATAAATTTTTTGCTTGTTCGATAACTGTACTCAGGTGGTGTGTGAGATACAGTAGCAATGGTCCACAGTAAAACTAGTAACCTGGGATACTTGGGGAAGAGAGGATCTGGGATTTCACCGGGTATCTGGTGATCCGGGCTGGACCCCAGAGGGGGACACATTGAAGGAACTCAAGGGTTAAGGTGGCTGCTGTAGCTCAGAGGCGGGTCCTTGAGTTCCAGCAGGCTGGTGAGTTTGGTCACTAACATCCAGCTGCCAAATGCAAAACTCCCTCTTCCTTGTGGCAGGTGGCAACAAGGAGACTCACAGTCCTCAGCACCCTGAGAAGGGTCACAGTGTGTCTCTATGTTGATCCACCTGTCAAATTCACACAGGGAAAGCTCCCGATAGCACAAAACTCTGCCCTATGAAATCATGGAACATGTGCTCTTTGCTCTGTGAAAGCATGTAAAGAATCCAAGCGCTGGAGGACAGGGTTTGGGTCCAGAGTGCCCTAGACAAATTGGAGGATTGGGCCAAAAGAAATCTGAGGAGGTTCAACAAGGAGAAGTGCATAGTCCTGCACTTAGGACGGAAGAATCCCAGGCACTGCCACAGCCTGGGGACTGACGGAGTGAGGGGGGATTTGATAGCAGCCTTCAAGTACCTGAAAGAGCAGCAGTGTGGGCTTTCTCCTGGCCACTTTTGCTGGGCTGGGCAGGCGTCCTGGAGGCCTTTCTAGAAGAGAATTGGGAACTGAGTTAGAAAAACCAATGTGAAAACCAGAACCTCAGGTTTAGACTCATTTATTTATAATATTAAATTTTAAATTCTAGTGTCACAGTCAATACAATTTCTTCAGCCTGATAGTTGCCCAAAGAGAAACTTAACATCTCTCCAAAGGGAGTGGAGAGAAAGCACTTTTCAGAGTCCAAGAGAGACAAGGTGGGTGAGGGTAAGAGCTTGCAGAGGACCAACCTCTGTTGGTGAAAGAGACAAGCTGTGGAGCTAACCCAGCACCCTTCAGTTCTGTGTAGCCTGGAAGTTCGTCTCCTCCATAACCAGCAGTTAGAACATAAGAACAGCCACACTGAGTCAGACCAGTTCATCTAGCCCACTCTCCCGAAAGTGGCCAATGCCCGGCGCCCCAGAGGACCCCTGGGACCAACATGGATACAACACCAGCGCAAACAAGGTTAAAAGTCAATGCACATGGAGAAGGATCTTGTGTTTCATTCCTTATGTCCTAGTCCCATCATGTGGCCATTTCCTTTTCTTCCTTTCTGTTAAAAGCTTTGGTGTTTTGCACAGAAACATTATTTCCCCAGTAGAGACCCAGGAGTGGGGGCTGCATTCCTGTGCCAAACAGTCACTGGAAGGGGGCAGACAAAGGCCTTTAGGATGAGGCGTCCGTCACTGTCAAAAGATCATCTCCCTCCTGCAGGTCACTGGCAGCCAGAATTTGTTCCTTATCCTCCCAGTCTGGGGGCTGGAATCAGCACTACCCAGCCCCTCCATATGTAGCAGGAACAAACACAATCCTGGTCTTTAAAACAAGCTGTCCCCTTCCTTCTCAGGGAAGGTTTTTCTGTGATTGAGGTTGAGCTTCAGTTCCCCTCTCCTAGGGGTGGGGCAGGTGTGGGGCCAGCTCCCAGTGAGATCTGTTTTCACCTTTGCCCCCTTTCAGTCACTCTGGGATGGTAACTCTGCTCCCAGCTGTCAGGCAGCTTCCAGCCCATCCACCCTGCTCACTAACTCTGTGGTCATGTGTCACTCCCTCTGCTGGCACTCACAGCTTGCAGAAAAGCTACTCCTGCCAGATGCATTGGTATAGTGGTGTGCATGGGTGCTTTCTAAGCACTTCATCTGGGTTTGATTCCCAGTCAATGCAATAATGGCTTTTCTCTTTTGTTGTTTCCTCATCTGGAAGTGGTACAATTTCAGTCACATTGTGTTACAATCACATTATCTATAGAATGAAACAATAAATGTGTCAAAGTCCAGCAGGTCATACAGGATGGAGGCACACAAGGGGCTGGAATGTGTCATCTGAGAAAGATAACCCTTGGAAACCTGCATCTCCCATCCCCTGGCCTTGCGTGTTATGATTCCAGCTGTGTGAGCTGTTTGTAGGATGTTCCAGCATGATGGGGAAATGAGTCAGTTTTTGCTCCTGCAGATTCCTTTGCTGTTACAATTATAATGACATGAACAAAAGGGAGGCAAAATAAACATAAACCCCAAATTGCAATACAGGTGGGGAAAAGGACGATCACGGTTAAGCCAAACACGTCAAAATAAAAATTAATACAAAAAAGGGGATGGGGGGAAGAGATCAGGTATGTGGAGATCCCCTTGATATTTCAACGCACATTGTTAGAATCAAAGTTCAGACTTGACACTGGAAAACCTGCAACTACCTGTCTCTCTGAACACCTGTGATGAGCAAGATGGAGTTGGGACACCTGTTCTGCTTCAATCATTTATTGTCTCTCTGTTCTCTCCTTCACCCCCCAATTCCTCATCTCCAATGTCTCTGCCTTTCTCCTCTTGCTCCCTCTCCCCTGCCCTTTCCCAGGAACTCACACTCTACAGCATTTAGGGCAAGCCAGAGCTCCCATGTTCGGCACATGAGCCTGTGTCAGAGGACGCGTGACCCTATCAGAACCAGTCACCAGATCAATATGACCCTTTATGGGCCACTTCTCTGCCTGCTCTGCAATTTACACACACCCACTGAAGGGGTTGGGGTACAGCTCTGACTGAGAGGCCCCACAGGAGAAATTTCAGCCCAAAGACAAATTTGTGTGAAATTCTGAGAAGTGAAGAGCCCCCTTCCCCTCCCCCCAAATCCCCAGAACTCTAGTGTCACCCCCATGGCACCAGCACAGGGAACCCAGTGAGGTGGGGTTACAGAATACAAGGGGGAGGGAGCAGGGGAGAGAGGTGACAGGGAATCTCTCTCTTTCCTTCTTTCTTCACTTTCTGTTCTTCTCTTTCCTTCCAGGAACTGCAGTCACAGCAGGGAGGGGTTTGTCTCTTTATTAGGGATCCCTCTGTGTCACGGAGGCTGCACAAGTCATAGATTCTGTGACTTCTGCAGTGGCCACTGCGGCTGACTCCGTGGCTGCCCCAGCAGCTGGCCTGGGGGCAGCTTGAGCAGTGGTTCCAAGGGTGGCAGGAGCAGCCACAGCTCAGTGGCTCCTGGCACCTGTCCCGAGGTGGCCGGAGCAGGGCTGGCCTCTGGGGCTCCCCTCATCTGGCAGCATCTGGGGTGGCAGTGGGTCCCCGGGGCTTCTCCCCCAGTACATGGTGCCACGGGCCCCCTGGACTCCCTGCGCCCACAGCTGGTGCCACAGACCCCCTGGGCCTCCCTCCCCACGATTAAATGAGGGGTATTTATGGTATAAGTCATGGCCTGGTCATGGGCAATGAGCTTTTGGGTTTTGCCCGTGATCTGTCCATGACATTTACTAAAAATACCTGCAATTAAATCTTCACCTTCCTCATTATCCATCAAATAAATCAAAGCACCTCCACCTGCAAGTGGATTAAGCCCAGGACCCTCAGAGTCAGCAGCTGTTACGTCCCCACTGAGCTCTCTGGTCAGGTGTCCTAGCGCTGGAAGCCTCCTGTTTAGATCCTAAAATAACGTTTTTGCACCAGGGGGGCTGAAATTTTGGACCGGACATTGTAGCTCCACCGTTATTTTACTGAATTGCTTCAAAACAGCAAATGTAGGAAGTCTCCTAAGTGCCAGGCTCTCTGCCATGGAAACAGCTGCCCCTGCTCTGCAGGAGTCTGTGCGTTCCACACAGCAACGTACACACCTGCTCCGCACTGAAGGGGGGTCAGACAGTGACAGGGCTGGTAACACAAATACTTCAGACTATTAACTCCAGGTCCCTTCCTTTCTTTAACCCAGGATGTGCCAGTCAACTGGTAACCATGGTGTTATCTTCACCTTAAAATACCTCTCAGGACATTTTCAGCGAGTCCTCCACCCCCTGCCCTCCCTGCAGCCAGCCCCTGTCTCCAGCCAGCCCCGCACGCCCCGGCTCCAGCCAGCCCCTGCTGAACCCCCCTGCCCTGCCTCCAGCCAGCCCCGCACCCCCTGCCCTGCCTGCAGCCAGCCCCGCACCCCATGCCCTGCCCGCACCTCCTGCCCTGCCCGCAGCCAGCCCCTGTCTGCAGCCAGCCCCGCACCCCCTGCCCTGCCCGCAGCCAGCCCCTGTCTGCAGCCAGCCCCTCACCCCATGCCCTGCCAGCTGCCAGCCCCTCTCTGCAGCCAGCCCCGCACCCCATGCCCTGCCCGCAGCCAGCCCCTCTCTGCAGCCAGCCCCTCACCCCATGCCCTGCCAGCTGCCAGCCCCTGTCTGCAGCCAGCCCTGCACCCCATGCCCTGCCTGCAGCCAGCCCCTGTCTGCAGGCAGCCCCGCACCCCATGCCCTGCCCGCACCAGCTGCGTCCTCCCTGCCCTGCCTGCAGCCAGCTCCACACCCCCTGCCCACAGCCAGCCCCTGCCACACCCCCTGCCCTGTCTCCAGCTAACTCCTGCTGCACCCCCGTGGCCCTGCCCAAAGCCAGCCAGCCCCCACACACCCCCAGCCGTGCACACCCTGCCCTGTCTCCAGCCAACTCCTGCCACACCCGCCTGCCTGAAGCTAGCCAGTCCCGCACTCCTCTGTCTCCAGCCCTGCCAACCCCTGATGCACCCCCCCGCGTCCCTGCCTGAAGCCAGCCAGCCCCACACACCCGTCTCCAGCCAGCCCCGCACCCCTTGCCCTGCCAGCAGCCAGACCCTACCTCCAGCCAGCCTCTGCCCTGCCTCCAGCCAGCCCCATGGCCACTGGTGCCCTGCAGTTCCCAGGGCAGTAACCCTGCACACCTGCTTCAATGAGGGGGGCAGGGAACAGCTGGGACCCCACATGTGCACACCCGAGGGTGACCAGACAGCAAGTGTGAAAAATTGGGACAGGGAGTGGGGGGTAATAGGATCCTAGATAAGAAAAAGACCCCAAAATTGGGACATCTGGTCACCCTAGCACACCCCCAGGACTCCTGAGTTCCATTGCTGGGTTTCCTACTGGTTCCACTGCTGGTTGTTTTCCTTTTCCTGGGGGACTCTGGGCAAGTTGCTCCCCCCTCTAGGGCTCCGTCCCCAGCAGGCAAATGGGGATTTCGTACCTTCCCACTATTGGAAAGAGCAGGGAGAATCCCCCAGACAAAGCTGCTCTGACAGCGCTAAGCAGCATCTGACCATTCAAGGTCGGAGCGCACGGCCCAGGAGGAGTGTCTGGCTCTGGGGTTTCACGTCAGCCCAGTCTAGAGAGAGGGGCCCAGCCATGGGGTTTGGCTCAAGGAGACCAAGTCTCCAATTTGTTACGGGCATTTTGGATTCCAGTCCTGTGCTCCAAAGTGCTTGGTGTCAGTTGCACATTTTAGAAGCATGCTCTCCACTCCATTTTCCAAATCATCATTCATACTGTTTACCCACCTCCACTAGGCCCGGAACCCTGCCAAAGAAGGAAAGAGGCTGGGTTTGGGATGATTTGTTCTTGACAAATCCATGCTCACTCGTCCTAAGAACCAAATTCTCCTGTAGGTGCTGCTGACAAACTGAGTGTTTAAGAATGTATTCCAGGATCTCTCCAGGTATGGAAGTGAAGCTGGCTAGTCTGCACGTCCCAGGGGTCTCTTTGTTCCCCTTTCAAAGATAGGTCCTGTCTTGTTCATGGATGGGAAGATGTTCTTTTTCAGGGATCTCAGACGAGAACTGGGGCACAACACCTGGTTTGTTAAGGCCACAAAAATGGAGGCAGGAACCTCTTCTCTCCTGCTGGCAAAGAACCCCAGGTACCTAAAAGACAGAGACTCACATCCCTGAATGGGCTTTAGAAAAGGCAGTGGTTAAAAGGCTTGGCCCCGACCATTTCTTGTTTCCACAGACTAGACATTTTAGCAAACTTTAGAATTCCTTGGTGCTAAAACACCGTGAAACTCCCCTTTCTCCTTCACAGAGGGCTTTATCGCCCCTTATCTCACTCAGGCTCACGACTGCCCAGAGCTCGAGAATTGTCCCTGTTCCTATTGGGCAGATGGGGAGGAGCCTGAGGTCCAGAGAAGGGAAATGACCTACCCAAGGGCCTACACAGCAAGGCAGTGGCAGAGCCAGAAAGACAAGCCACCTGTTCCGACTCCTGTTCTAACAGACAAAAAACTCCAGAGGCGGGGATAGAGCCCAGGAATTGAAATGGTGGGGAAATTTCATTTAAACCATTTCTGTCAGAAAATCCCATTCAGACTAAACCAGTTTGTTTCTCGGAATCATAACAAGTGGGATGAAAATTCTTTGCAAAAAGATTTTGTTGCAAAACAAAAGCATCTCCTGTTTGTCACAGTGTGTTAGATTGTCTCGTCACACACAAAGAGAAGACACTTAGATCTCAAAAATTAGATAAGATGCTTCAATCTGAGCTAAGTCGTTGCTGCTCTTAACAATTTAAAAATAAAAAAATACAAATAAAATAGACTTTCAGCTATTCTATTATGTCATAATCTGCTCTGAGTAAACGTGATAGGACACCTCATATTATGCACTACTCCTAGTAACACTCTCCAATGGATCCCCATCCTTCACCCACCATGAGGTAGGTAGGAGAGGATCATTATTATCCCTACTTGAAAGAGGGAGAAGCTGAGGCTGAGAAAGGAGAATTGACTTGTCTTAGGTCACACAGCCAGTCAGTGGCAGAGTTGGGAATAGGACCCAAGAGCCCCGATTTTCAAACTAACCTTGAATTTCAGACATTGAATGACCTGAATAAAGTGCTCTGATGAGCTCCAGCCCAACAACAGTGACAGTAATTATTCAGCAAGTATTTGAGGAGAACTGCAACGTTAGAGAGAATCATGAACTGCTCAGAGACCATTAATGCAGAGAAGCAGCAAAATTCATCAAACATGTAACTGGTTCTGACTTATTTCCTTGGTCTTGAAAGAGAACAACAAGGAGCTGACTCTCCTCCCTGTCAATAACCCCCTGCTCAGCCAATCAGGGTAGAGACTGAGGAAGGGAGGCTGAGGGTTCTCACCAGAGAGCCCAAAGGATGGCCCAGGTCACTGGTGGGGATCA
>NW_025422949.1:0-3609 GCF_020497125.1 Mauremys mutica
AGTTCAATCAGGGAGGATGAGGCCCTGTTCTAGCAGTTGAGATGTGAAAACCAAGGGAGGAGAAACTGGTTCTGTAGTTAGCAAGCCATTCACAGTCTTTGTAAACAAAGACCAGTTTCTCCTCCCTTGGTTTTCACACCTCAACTGCTAGAACAGGGCCTCATCCTCCCTGATTGATCTAACCTCATTATCTCTAGCTTGCTTCTTGCTTGCTCATATATACCTGCCCCTGGAAATTTCCACTCTTGCATCCGAAGAAGTGGGTATTCACCCACGAAAGCTCATGCTGCAAAACGTCTGTTAGTCTATAAGGTGCCACAGGATTCTTTGCTGCTGTTAATTAGTGTTTTCTGAGACCCCCCCTAGGCTGATAAAGCCAAGTAGTGACCCCAAAACATTCTCAGTGGGGCTGAGAGCAGGTAGTGACAAGTGTTGTACTCGGTGGGGTGGATTCTTCTTAAGGGTTCCAGGCCCCATTTGACCGTCTAGGGAGTGCAGCTGTTGTTCTCGTCGAGAAGTGTGCGGCTTTGGATAGAAGACCGGGAGGAAGATGTCTTGGTTGACATGGAAGGCAGACATCACCTTAGGAAGGAAGGCAGGGTGTGGTCGCAGCTGTACCTTGTCCTTATGGAACATCGTATACGGTGGGTCCGACGTGAGGGCTCTAAGCTCCAACACGTCTCGCCGAGGTGATAGCTATGAGGAAGGCTGTCTTCCAGGAATGGTACAGGAGCAAGCAGGTGGCCATCGGCTCGAATGGGGCACCAGTGAGTCTGGATAGGACGAGGCTGAGGTCCCACATAGTGGCCAGATGCCGAATTTGCGGGTACAGATAATCTAAAACTTTGAGGAACCTGCTGACCATGGGATTGGAGAAGACTGAGAGCCCATTTTCGCCCGGGTGAGAGGTTGAAATCGCTGCTAGGTGTACTCTGATGGATAAAACTGCTAGGCTCTGCTGTTTCAAGGACAAGAGAGAGTCTCAGATGGTAGGTACTGATGCCTCCAGGCGGGGAGTATTGCTCAGAGCACACCAGCAGGAAAAACGCTTCCACTTGGCCAAATACGTGGACCTGGTAGAGGGCTTTCTGCTACCCAAAAGAACCTGCTGCACCAAGCGGGAGCAACCTAACTCCGATTGAGTTAGCCATGCAGGATCCACATTGTGAGGTGGAGGGATTGCAGGTCGGGATGACAGAATCATCCATGTTCCTGAGTGATCAGGTCCAGCCACAACGGAAGTAGAATTGGAGTGGTCACTGACAGATTGAGGAGAGTGGACCAATTGAAATGGTAAAACTATTGCACTGTCCTAAGGTTGAAGTTTCCTTGTCTATGCAAGGGACTTGCACTTCACGGGTTGTTGTCATTGACTTCACATCTTTAACTGATTTGCTTTAAGTCTCCTGAGTGTCCCCTGTAGCATCGGTTCTCAGCCAGGCATCTGTGGCTCTCTGGAGGGCCATGAGGAGGTTTCAGAGGGGTCTGTGAAGCAGAGCTGGCATTAAACTCACTGGGGCCCAGGGGAGAAAGCCAAAGCCTGAGGCCAGCTATGGTGGGACTGAAGCCCAGCCAACAGTTTTGTGGGGCTCCCTGTGGCGTGGGGCCACAGGCAATTGCCCTGCTTGCTACCCCCTAATGCTGGCCCTGGATTTTATATGCAGAAAAACAGCTGTGTGTTTGCGGGGGTGGGGTTTGCTGTGGAGTTCTTTCAGCGTGGGGAGGGCTCTGAAAGAAAAAGGTTGAGAGTCCCTGCCCTATGGTCATGCCCACAGAGAGTTCCTATCTTGACCTATTAATTGAATTTAAGGCACACTTGTTTGTGTCCTAATTAACAAATGTAGGGAATATGAGAGCGGATTCTGAGACATCTAAAGCTCTTTTAAAATTTAACATCAAATCAGATAACTGGTCAATAGGTATCACTGACGAATACCAATTAAATAGAGTACTTGAATAAAACAGTTGTGCACTCTTTATCCTTATAATTGCAGTGGACATGGCTTTGAGACTATCACAGCAGAGGTATATTTCACTCCAATAATAGGTTTAGTTTTCAGGTTAGTAGGTGTTGTGTACTCTTACTGAAACCCTGATAATACTTTGGGCCAAATTCTGCCCAGACTTTCATCCATGCAACCCCATCCCCACATAGGTGGGATTGAGAAGGGTAGAAATTGGGGCAGAAGTTGACTGTTACTCTTGCATAGCTCACCTCTGTAGCTCTTGAAACACTTTATAAAGCTGGGCAAATATCATCTGTATTTTACAGGCTGGTGGATGCGGAAGACTGAGGCTTGGTCTACACTACAGAGTTAGGGCCACGTAAGGCATCTTACATCGACCTGATTATGTCAATGTCTATGCTATGGCCTTGCTCTCACTAATGTAAGTGCCTTACTACACCGACATAAAACACGAGAGGCGTAGCACTTATGTTGGTGTAGTTAGGGCAACGCAGTGTCCATGTAGACTGGTGGTATTCAACCATTGAGCCGCATGGGGCCCAATTAGCACACAGCTGCAGCCCAGCTGTGTGGTGAAGGCTGCTCAGCTCACCCGGTGGGGTCTGGGGGTCTGCTTCTGGCATCACTTTGTGGAGGGGGTCTCTGGGTGGAGGGTGCTGGGCTTAGAGGGTCTGAGAATGGTTGCGGATGGGGGTAATCTGTGGTTCTCAACCTGCAGACCAGGTAATGGCCTACAATGCTAAATAGGTTGAGAACCACTGATGTAGACACTGCATTACTGATGTTGGCTGTCATTCTCGTCAGTTTCATAGGTCTGCTTTCTTTGCCAGGCTAGGCTCACAGCTGGAGCTGTGAAATTGACAAGAAAGACTGGTAGGCTCCCTACTATGAAATTGAGGCCAGCATCTGGCTCAGGGCTCCAGCCCCTCCCCCCCCACACGGCCCCCAGCTCTCAGCTGGGCATAGGACCCACAGCTGGAACTCCTGCCCGCCACCCTGGGGTGACAGGCTCCCTGCTGTGGGGTCAGAGCTGGGGCTATCAGCCTTTCTTGTCAATTTCACAGATTCAGCTGTGAGCCCCCTTTTGAGCCGGAGGTAATGGTGAAATTGACAAGAAAGGCAGGTAGACTTCATGCTGTGAACCCTGCACCAGGCTCACAGCTCAGGTTGTCAACCCAGGACAGAGGAGGTCTCACATCTGGGCTCTCAGTTCCATGCTGGGAGCCCAGCTGCCGCTTGGGCTCTCAGCCCCTCACTCTGCCCTTCTTAAATCAGTGCAAGCACTCCTGGTAAGGATGTGCACCACTGACAGAAGGAGGGTCCTGTGAACATGAAATACCACAGTAAATACTGGAACAGTGCAGAGAAGGGCTGCTAGGATGAGCTAAGGAATGGAGAACCTGCATTGCAAAAGGGAGCTTAAGGAGCTTGACTTGTTTAGCCTGGCCAAATGAAGGCTGAGGAGAGAGGTGATTGCTTTCTATAAATACATCAGTGGGATAAACCCCATTGAGGGAGAGGAATTGTTTAAGTGAAGCACCAGTGCTGGCATGAGAACAAATAGATACAAACTGGCCATCAGCAAGTTTAGGTTTGAAATTAGATGACAGTTTCTAACCATCAGAAGAGTGAAGTTCTGGAA
>NW_025422950.1:0-35068 GCF_020497125.1 Mauremys mutica
CAGCCTTCCAAGGGGAGCAGTGTGGGCAAAAAACCTAGCTGGTTTCAAGACTGAGTTTGATAAGTTTATGAAGTTTATGAAGGGGGTGGCTGCAGTTTTAAAGTGGATTTTAAGTGAAATTAGTGGCTCAAGATCAGCCCTGAGATTTAGTATTTTATTTCCTTAAGACTTCTAAGGTCAGATCCTCAGCTGGTGTAATCAAAGTCAACGATACTGCACCACATCAGACAGATTTACACATCTGGCCTATAGTATTTGATCTCTTGACTGTGTTTCAGTCTCCAAGAAGTCAGTCCACTGGTCAAATACTGTTAGCAGCACTTTTCTTGAGTAATCAGGCTATGACTTGTGCTCAGAAATTCTGTCCACTTGCAGCAAGCAATAGCTACTATGGACTAAGGCTGAAGTAGTCTCCATAGCTGCTATGTCCCTTCTTCAAGGCAGGGAAAAGTCTGACTGAGCTGAATAACCATATATCCACTGGTCCTCCCCTGCCTAAATCTTCTCTGCACGCTAATGAGCAGGGAGACCTCACCGAGCAAAGCTCTATGGGAGGTGTGTGTGTTTTTGACGGAGGTGGGTTACAGACCTTTTTATGGGAATCCCAAATCCTGCCTCTCTCTATCCGTGCAGTAGGACCACTGGATTCACTGTGTTCAGGGCCCTTTACACCTGTTGACGGAGAGGAGGAATGGGAACGTGCTGTATATACAATATTATTTCCTGCTGTCCTAGAAAGAGGGAGTGAGTGAGTAACCTCTGAAAAAAGAATAACTGGAAAATATTGGTAATTAATATTAGTTGTCAGTTAGGCTAATTAGCGATGAACAGTAAACAGACAGAAACTATTTAGAATAAATATTGATGTGATAGCAGCTCATTCATCCAGCCACACCCAAGACAACAATACATCTGCCCCACCTGTAACTGGTTATTGAGGCACAAATCTGACCCTGCAACCTATCAACAGAACCACCAGTCAAGAAACCTGCATTCTTCAAAGTAATAGCCATCAACAAGCAGAAAGGAGGGATAGGAGAAATATCCAGTAGGGAGCTTACCATGTAGAGCTGTTTTTCTGGAGAGAACTTAAGTGTAATGATGCTGCCTTTGGCAGGACACAACTGAGAGTATTAATTCAGGACAAATTGCTTAGAGCAGGGTTGTCACAGTCCCAGGTTGGTGGTTCTCTACCTCTGAGGCACACCAAACCAGCCAAACAGAGAGGACTTTGGTCTCACCCCATTGGCTAACCATAAGTCACACAAGCAAATCCCTTAGACACTCCAATTTCCCAGTATCACCACCAGTGCCACTTGTTATGGGGATGACTGGTTATGAAAACTGATACCCCAGTGAAATAAAAAAGGTTCTTCTGATCCCAAAGGACCAAGCCCCAGACCCAGGTCAAATGATAACTTAGATCTTACCCAAAATACATGCTTATAGCCAATTCTTATTAACTAAACTAAGATTTATTAGAAAAGAAAAGAGATCAATATACATATAGACTTGAGTTCAATTTCTTGAGGTTCAGTTACATAGCAGTGAGTTTGTAGTTGCCAAGAGTTCTTTTAGAAATAGTCGATAGGTTATAGTTCAATGTCCATATTCAGGGTGACTCCGGTCAGTGACTGGAGATCTCAATTCTTAGGGCTTAGGGTTTCCCCTTCTTGAAACCCAAAGCAGATCTGAGATGAAGAAGGATCGTGTCCCAAGGTTTTTATACATTTCCAGCAGCCTCTTGGCCTGAGAAAACAATAAGCTTAACTTTCTGTCTCTCAAACATTGTGGCAATTAGCATAGGGTAATTTATTTATTAAACAGTTCAGATACAGATACCACAACCTTCAAAGAGATATATAGACAATAACACTATTTCACTCAAGCGTCTTCCTAAATGTTAATACTCCTTTTCTGATCATTGAATCAAAGCCATAGGCAGGGCCGTAGCAACAAAGAACGTGGCCCCCTCTGAACATATGTCCGGGGCCCCTTACAATGCAGAAACTGGAATGCGGTATTTATTTTATACAGTATACAGGGTTCATATTATGTATACATAGGCCTACAGTGTACACGTATTCCGTATTTACGCAAAGCACTTCTTTCGAGCCTTGTTCTCCGCAAATTGGTTAATCAACGTGTCATAGTCCAGAGATCTGGCAATCTTTGTTTTCGATTGAGATAACTGCAAGCGCAGAAAGCCTGTCATCTGTCATGGCTGAGCGCAGGATATTCTTGATCAGTTTCATTCTGCTGAAGCTCCTTTCAGCACCGGCGACAGTAACTGGTGTGGTCAGAAGAATTCTGATGCAAATGCAAAGATTCGGATATATCTCCTGAAGGCTGTTCTTGTATATGTACGTTAAAAAATTGTTTGCCGTGACAAGTCCTCTCTCTTTCTCGATGACATAAATAAAACTATTCAATTCCATTATGAGTTCGTTGGAATCAATGTCTCCCATTTTTCTTTCAAAATTTTTGCTGTGATTCTCCAGTTCATTTTCTCTGTGACACTGCTTCAGGCTGTTAGCGTTCTACAGAAATCCAAACAACTTATACCACTCCACGAGTTGGTCAAATCGTGATGAAACAGAAGATATGGCCTGATCAGTGAGAACAAGAAAGAACTGCGATTTGAATTTTTCTTCGGCAGAAAGACGACTCGAATCATCAGCACATTCGTAATCAAACATTCTCTTCTTACGTCGCACCCTGGTTTCTGGAAACACCTGCTCAATACCCATATGCTCTGCTATTTCACGTGCATTTGTGACCACAGAGTTATATCCTGTATTTCGATAGTCTTCCAAAAACTTCATTGTAGCACCGACTTCTGCCTGCAGTACGTCAATTGACACATCTGGTGACTGAATTAATTTGCTGGTTTTATTGACGTTAAATAGTATATTGTACCACGTGTACACAGTCAGAACAAAAGGCCATGTAGTAACATGGTCTAAAAGCGCACCGGCTTCTGTTGCTGTATTGCCATCTTTCTTTTCGAGCACGTATTCTCGCAAAGATGACAAAGCATTGCACAATTCTTCAAGGAGATAATGCAATGGCTTCACAGCATCAATTCTCGACTCCCAATGAGTGTCAGATAACCCTTTAACAGATATTGGCATATGTTCTTGAAGTATATCCCATCATGAAGATGACAAAGAAAAGATAACATATATTCTGTTAATCAGACCAAAAAAGTCAATGGCATATTTCGATGACTTTGCTGCGTCTGAGATCACAAGATTCCAAGTGTGAGCTCCACATGGTACATACAAGGCACGGTCATTTATTTCTAGCATGCGGGCTTGAACTCCTTTATTCTTTCCTCTCATATTTGCGCTGTTATCATAAACTTGGCCTCTCATGTCAGCAATGTCTATTCCTAAGTTGTTTGCCTTTTCAAGAAACGCTTCCAATAAGCCCTCGCCAGTTGTATCATGAACATTAAGAAAACCAACAAATGCTTCATGAATATTGACACCATCTTCACCGTTGCATTCAACAAAGTGTAACACCACAGACATCTGTTCTTCATGTGACACGTCGGGAGTACAGTCCAAAATAACTGAATAATATTTTGCTTTTTTAAGCTGCGCTATGTTGGCCTCTTGAATGTTACTGACAACAAGTTAAATCATCTCGTTTTGGATCTGTGGACTGAGGTACTGAACATGTGTCTCTGTCTTCTTAATCCTCTGTAAAAGTTCGCTGAGGACAGTATCATACTTTGCAAGCAATTCAAACAGTCCCAAAACGTTGCCATTCGAAGGATCGCCGAGCTTTTCATTACTTCCTCGAAATGCCAAGTTTCTTTCGGACAAGAAAATAACGACATCAACCATGCGTTTGACAACATTTCTCCAGAAATCTCTTTCTTTCAGAAAAGCCTGCAATTCGAGTTGGTCAATAGATGTACGGTTTACTATGCCTGACCGAAGGTCAAACCATTTCACCATACAGTCTTGATGACCTTTGCCTGTTTCATGCTGCTGAAGTCTTTTTGACAGTGCTTTCCAAGCAGATGTTCCACGACGTAGCGGTATGTCGCCAGTGCCAAATAATTTACAACAAAAACAAAAAATGGCATCTTTCTGAACTGAGTACATTAACCATGAACATCTTATTTTCTCGCCATTTGCCATGGTTCGATAGAAATGAGTACTTGTGAACCTCCGTCTTTCCTCGTTAAATGGAAATTCGTAACTTTCATTCTGCTGCGGTGGGCCACGTGCAACAATGTCACACACTTGCCTGTCCGATATTATAGACGGCCAATCTCCTGGATCATCAGTCAGTGGTTCAGATTCAGATACTTCTTTCCCGGCAGCAGCTGGAATATCTGTCACAGTTTGTTTGGTAGAACAACTGGCTTCACTTTCGACCTCACTTGAAGCACTTCTGGATACTTCTGGATACGATTCGTTGCTGCTAGCGCTGTCCGTTTCATGTGCCTGTACCTGTACGTTGGATTGCAGCGCAAAATACGTTGACAACTTTGGAATTTTCTCAAGTTCCTTCTCGGAATCTTTTGCTGCCTTTCGTTTACTAGCTCCGCTCTTATACGTTCTCTTAGACATCACAAAGCACGCTTCTGCATTGGAAACGATAAAAAACTAAACAACTAAATTAATAACATTTATCCGCCGACCGCCATTATGAACGCAAATACACATTCTTTGAATGGGTCCAACTAAAATTCGAAACTGACCGACAGACAACTGATGTAGCCAATTGCATTATGATGTATCATAATGACTTCACGGTTATGTCAGTAAAACCGACATGGATTGTGCAATAGCGCCAATAAATGTCACTTATACCTTACATTTTTTTTGCCACTTTTAGGGGCCCCCTTCCTTGCGGGGCCCCCTCCGGTCGGAGGGTACGGAGGGCGCTCGCTACGTCTCTGGCCATAGGAATAGACAAGAATTTGTTTTCTTACATCACAAGACCTGAGCAAACATCTACCCTTCTATCTCTAACAGTGCAGGCTTGCATTTCAAAACTCTACTTATTTACCTATCTTCCTAACAAGTCTTTAAAGTTCAGCCATAGGTCATGTTAGTCTGTGAGTTAATTAACTCGTTCTGGCCCTGTGTCACCTTTCAATGAGTTATTATATTAAACTCTTAACATCACTGTAGCAGGGTGGACCCCGCTCCTGCTGTGAGGGGTTTAAAAGTGGCCTGGCAGGGCTTGAGAGCAGTGGCTCTAAAGGCTGGGCTGATTGGGGAAGTGGCTGCAGCTGGGGGCCACGCCCCAAACTGAGCCCCAGAGCCTTATAAGAAAGCAGGGAAGCCAGAAGAAAAGACAGTCTCTCTCTGCATTCAGAGGGAGATGGGCCTGGCTGCATAGAGCTGACAAGGTACCTAGGGTGAAGCAGGGCTGAGGAAAGGCTGAGGAGCTGGGGAAGCTCCAGCCTCGAAAGCCCCAGGCTGCAGCCTAGCATAGGGCAAAAGGTACTGGAGGTTACAGGGGGCAACCTAGGGGTAGGCCAAGGCAGCAGGTCCAAACCCCCTTTGCCTGTGATGAGTGCTGGCTACTGCAGTCTGCCCCAGCGAATGGGGGCTAGATAGAGACTGGGCAGTAGCCACTACTGAGGCGAAGTGGGGATAGTAGGGTGGGGGTTCCCCCTGGGAAGGGGCAACCCAGTTAAAGGTTAAAGGGGCACCGGGGTCCTGGGAGGGACACGGGGCCAGTAGCAAACAAGTGGATCACTGGCCTGCAGAGGGCGCTCCAGGGCTGGACAGAGCTAATTCCCTAGAGCAACCCGTAGGAGGCGCCGCGGGGGTGAGTCTGACCCTGTTACAATCACACTTAGGTATTGCAGTGATTTGCTCAATAGAAAATCCTAAGAGAGATCAATATTTATGTTTGATTCAAAAAGCTACAAAAGTCTTTCAGCACTCTCACGAAAACCTTAATTTTGCTAATTCATCATAGCTTTCGATAAAGAGGCAATATCTTCTATAGGACATTCCCCATTTGCACTCTCATCATGGGCTATACTATTCACTAGTATTTCAGTTTTACAGTCTCAGGGCTTGGCTACACTTACAAATTTGCAGCGCTGCAGCAGGGTGTGAAAACACACCCTCTCCAGCGCTGCAAATTGCGGCGCTACAAAGCGCCAGTGTAGTCAAAGACCCAGCGCTGGGAGCGCGGCTCCCAGCACTGTCCGTTATTCCCCACAGGGAGGTGGAGTACGGACAGCGCTGGGAGAGCTTTCTCCCAGCGCTGGCGCTTTGACTACACTTAGCGCTTCAAAGCGCTGCCGTGGCAGCGCTGCCGCAGCAGCGCTTTGAAGTGCTACGTGTAGCCACGGTCTAAGAAAGCATGGTCTTGCATCAAAACACTAGAGAGAGCCGTAACATTTTATCTACTTCTCTTTGAATAGTATGAAGACTGTCAGTTATCCTTTTGCACTTCAGGGTTCTTGCCCCAACCTACTCGGTGGGGGACCAGAAGAACCAGCCTTGATAATTTTAACTTTATCTACAGAAATCTTATTGCACAAAGGCAGTTCTCTCTTTTGTTTTAAACATACCTCTTTCAAATTTTGTAGAATGCAATGGGTATAAAACAAGATCATTCTTAAAAGATCAAATTGAAATCAAACACACACAAAAAAACTACATGCATCAGATACAATGACCCACTAAGTATGATTTTTTTTTAAATCTCAATCTTCAACAGACTGAAAACCAATTAACTATTATTTTCTGGAAAATGTATTTACTGTGGACATAGAATTTTGAAACTGCCTTTTACAATAGTCTCTTAAAAGCAGATATTCTTGATGTATATGATTCATTGTCAAAATGTTGTTTATATAAACTGTAGATGCTTGTTAATGAGAGTCTACGTAATGGTAAGACTAATTACAGCAAATTTGGAACAGTTCATGATACAATCAAACATACTGAGAATCAAAAATATGTTTAAAAATAAGACATGCCATAGAACACTGTGTACTTGGATTATTATACTGGCTGTAGGAGAGCAGGGAGCTGCGGAAGAAATTGTTACGGCTTAGCTAGGCGTTGTTTATGTTCGCTTTCTCAGTTCCGGTTACTATCGGTCATTATGTATCAGTTTTAGCCAAGCATGACCGGTTTAGACCGCCATGTGGAGAGTCCTTGGCGGTGAGCCATGGGAAACAGGTGTGCGGGGTAGAGAGCTATGTTTTATTATGTCTATGCTGCTTTGCTGCTAGTGAGATAAATAGAAGCTTGCTTTTATTAGTTTTTGGACTTCGAACCAGGCCGACTTGTAGGGTGCTGGGTTCCCCATATCAGTGGCCGCAACGAGCGGAGTCCCCGTTGCCGGTGTGTCACGGTATCCTTCATTAAAAACCAATTACTCTCAGTGTGGAGTCGATCTCATCCTTACAGAGTACCTCGGGCTAATTTGGGCAGCAACACTGGCACATTTGAACTGTAGAAAGAATGCTGATTACAGGGTGTAACAATTATTAGTTCTGTACAACATAGTTATTTTTCATGACTTGAGGTTTGGCTTTCTAATACCGTGATTCAGATAGTGTGTGTATATATATATATACTAAAGACTCAAAGTGGAAAGAGAAGGTTACATCACTTTGATGTAAGTGCTAACTTATTGACAAAGAATTGTCTTTGTCTGAAGACAGATTTAGTTTGTAAACTGAATTGGAATAAACAGTGTTTGTATGATAAACAGAATGTGTTCCCTGCTGCTTTATGTATATTAGCTGCCAAATTACTCAAGTTGCACTAACAACTGCTATAATGATCCACACACAATAGACCAAAGTCTGTCCTCAAATGGAATTGCACAAGCTTGTTTTTCTTCAATGGGAGTTGCATGTAGGGCAGAATTGGATCCTACAATTTCATAATTATTTGCATTCATAAGCAAAGTGATACTGCATGTATTGCTGGAGATGTGAACTACAGAAAGTTCTCTGTTGAAATGTAAGAAATTAGATGTGGTGTTTGTATTATCTAAAGTCTGTAGAAGACAGTATCCAATTTTATATGGGCACTGATTATATGGAAGCTTACAAAGCACTGTACTGAAGTTTTCTCTGGCATTACCAATGATTGGTTTTACAGTGACAGAAGGCACTGTCAAGATGGTTTTATAAAATGTGGAGCAAGATAAGCTTTTAGTAGATGCTGCTAATAGTACAGTGTCAAAATCAGTAAAAATGTAAAGGTTAAATGCTCCACAAACATTTAAATGTCTGTATTTTTTTATTCCCCTCTGAACATATATAGGTATTAAAACCAAAATGAACAAAACCACGAAACAAAAGGAAAATAACCTCCTCCCTCATCTTCAGTATCCAAATAATGCACAAAACAGTTCCACAATCTTATGTCAACAAACTAGTGTTAATTTTATCTCATTCAAGGTTGTAGCATCAACCTATTTGGGAACAGAAGCCCAGAGCCACAAAGGTATTTAGCCACCTATCTCCCATTGAAATCAATGGGAATTAGGCACCTAAATACTTTTGAGGATCTGGACCCAAGAAACTATACAGAGCACCCAAACCACCTTCTCTGCCCCTTCATTTATGTTATTATTCTAGGGCCTAAAGTTACTTCTGTTGAAGTTAATGGTAGCCTTTGACCCAGGCTAACAATGTGGCCCTGAGGTTGAACAAAGGAAAGTGGGGAAGGTTAGATGCAGAGCGGAATGATCCAAGTCCCGGGCAGCGATTGGCTGAGCTAGTCCATCATCGAGAAGAATTTCTCATTTTTATTTCACTTCATATTTTTCTTAAAATAGCAATGGGAACTAATTTCCTCATTACAGCCTCTGCAGTCTCCCGCAGAGCACTCAATAGGAGTAGGATTACTGGAGCACAAATAATAGTGTATCATAGCTCAGGCTGGAGCTATCTTCCCTCTGTTAGCCTGCCTTTCAACCCATTTTCCTTTCTTCCCTACCAATCATCTCCCAAAACAACCAACCTTTCCTATGTCGTGTTTCAACCCAGGGTAGATATTTTTCTGTGACGCTTGCATGGACTCCTCCTGAGGGTCGAAACAACAGACTGGACTTCTACATAGATTGCTTCCGTCACCGTGCACGGGCTGAAATTGTGGAAAAGCAACATCACTTGCCCCATAACCTAAGCCATGCTGAACACAATGCCATCAACAGCCTCAAGAACAACTCTGACATCATAATCAAACAGGCTGACAAAGGAGGTGCTGTCGTCATCATGAATAGGTCGGAATATGAACAAGAGAGTGCCAGGCAGCTCTCTAACTCCACATTCTACAAGCCATTACCCTCTGATCCCACTGATGATTACCAAAAGAAACTACACCATCTGCTCAAAAAACTCCCTGTGGTTGAAGTGTTCTCCTACAAGTTTTTGTATATTGCCATTCCTAATGTCTGATTTGTGTCCATTTATCCTTTTCCTTAGAGACTGTCCAGTTTGGACGATGTACATAGCAGAAGGGCATTGCTGGCATATGATGGCGTATATTACATTGGTGGACGTGCAGGTGAATGAACCGGTTATGGTGTGGCTGATCTGGTTAGGTCCTGTGATGGTGTTGCTGGTGTAGATATGTGGGCAGAGTTGGCATCGAGGTTTGTTGCATGGATTGGTTCCTGAGCTAGAGTTACTATGGTGCGGTGTGCAGTTACTGGTGAGAATATGCTTCAGGTTGGCAGGTTGTCTGTGGGCAAGGACTGGCCTGCCACCCAAGGCCTGTGAAAGTGTGGGATCATTGTCCAGGATGGGTTGTAGGTCCCTGATGATGCGTTGGAGGGGCTTTAGCTGGGACTGTATGTGATGGCCAGTGGAGTCCTGTTGGTTTCTTTCTTGGGTTTGTCTTGCAGTAGGAGGCTTCTGGGTACACGTCTGGCTCTGTTGATCTGTTTCCTTATTTCCTCGTTCGGGTACTGTAGTTTTGAGAATGCTTGGTGGAGATTTTCTAGGGCCTTGTCTACACTACAGGACTATTTCGAATCTACTTAATTCGAATTTGTGGATTCGACATTATGAAGTCGAATTTGTGTATCCATACTAAATACACTCATTCGAACTTCTGAGTCCACATTAACGGGGCCGGCGTCGACTTTCGAAGCGGTGCACTGTGGGAAGCTATCCCACAGTTTCCGCAGTCCCCGCTGCCCATTGGAATGCTGGGTAGAGCCCCCAATGCCTGCTGGGGGATAAAATGTGTCGAGGGTGGTTTTGGGTAACTGTCGTCATTGAACCGTCAATCACGCCCTCACTCCCTCCCTCCCTGAAAGCGCCTGCGGGCAATCTGTTCGTGCACTTTTCTGGTCAGTGACAGCGTGGACGCCACAGCACTGCAAGCATGGAGCCCGCTGCGATCCTCGCCGTTTTCCCTCCTCCTCGCACTTTATCGTCCACCTCTTCCACATTCAGCTGCTGAGAAATTGGGCTACTTTTCAATGGTTCTGCAAGCACTGGGGGACCATAGGGGCCTTTTTACCAACATGAACGTCGTATGGCCGGGCAAGGTTCCTGATGCGTGTGTTCTCAGGAACTGTGGGCTGCTCAGACGCCTGCTGGAAGGTAGTTTCTTCCCGTACCACGAAATAACTGTTGTGGATGTGCATTTGCCTATAGTGATCCTCGGTGACCCAGCCTGCCCGCTAATGCACTTGCTCATGAAGCCCTATACAGGCGCCTGGGACAGCGACAAGGAACTCTTTAAATACCAGCGAGCAGCGAGCAGCGTGACCTGTGACTGTTCAGTTTCTTTACAGAGAAGCTGAACCTGCCCCTGTTTCTTTACCCAGTTACTGTTGACTCTCCTCTTCGGTTAAATATCCCGTTCTCCCCGTTTCCTCCACTTCCAAGACACGTGTAAAAATAAAATACATGTCACACTGTTACTGAGGAGAGGTTTCTTTATTCATGACTTTTCGTTAAAGGGTCGAAACTGGAACGCAGACTGCGGTGGGTAGGGTGTGCGCTGATGTAAAGACCGCCTCTAAACTCAAGGAATGACAGGCTCCTGCTCCTACAGCGGTCCGCATTGCCGGACTGCTTGTTTCAACGGAGCCTGCCATCCCTCCTTTTTGGGATTCTGTGTGCGGGGGGCTATGTGGCCTTGTGGCGGAGGAGGACGGATACAGATTCCTCTGCTGCGTGACTCAGCGGTCCACGACAAGGACCGCTGTATAAGATCTGTACCCGCCCTCCCCCGCTAAAAAGTCACATCCCCACCGCCCACACAGAACCTGGAAACCACCTCCCATACCGACCACGGTGCCTGCTGACTGCACTGTGTGTGTTACCCGCTGCTGATCCGGCCCCCGTGTCTGTACCCTGCGAAAGGTGCCTGTCCTATGCAATTAGCAACGCACTTCCCCACGCACCCCATTCAAACACAGTCTTCAGTGAAGAAACATGACGGAAACAGTACTTAACAGCAAAGTATTTTTATTACTTAAGTACACAGTTATGGGATGGGACTGGGATTGGGACTTGTTTGAGTCCGGAAGGGAAGGACTTATGCAAACGTAGGGTATGAGAGCTTTTGGTTATGTGAAAGTAGAATGAATTATATTGTAAAAATAAGAATGGATTAAAGAAATGTTGTATGTACCTTTAAGCAGAAATAAGAAATGTTGAAATACAGGTGCCAGGAAAAGAAACATTAGGCATAAACAATGGTGCTAATGGCAAAACATTAACAGAAGATGGGTAGTAGTTAGTAAGGAAATAAGATATGCATGCCTAGCCCAGGTAAACTTATCTGATTCTGCTCCCTTTGTTATCTTGTTAAGTTCTCATCCTTTTATCTGTATAAATAAGATAGTTTGTGTCTTGCATGGGGCTCACATTATCTGGGTGTTATTAGCAGAGCGCTGTGCTAATAAAACAGAGTGGTCTGACAAACTGTGAGTCCTGAGTCTAACTTTGACAAAACTTTGACACCGAGATGGCAACCGTCTTCACTGGGGCTGTGTGATTCCTGACTGTTTTTGTAGGACGACCGTGGAAGCCGGCACCTGGGCATTTGGCCCGAGCGGTCCTCCACCAGAACGGAAAGGTGCACGACCACAGTGAAGTCTACGCCATTGAACCTGTTGGTTCCCACTCTGTTCTGGTAGGGATCCCGGGATCTGACATCAGGAATCTGGTCAGGTAATTATTTCTGTGTTTTGTCCGGACTGAGGACTGTCCTGTCTCTGTGTCTATCCGTCTTCCTGTGGAGTGTTTGAGTCTGGGTGTGTCATAAACAGATAGTTAAGGGTTAAGGTCTCTTTTACCTGTAAAGGGTTAACATGTAGTACCTGGTGACCACCTGACCAGAGGACCAATCAGAGATAAGATTTTTTCAAATCTCTGTGGAGGGAAGCCTTTGTCTTGGTGAGAACTGTTTTTGAATCTAACAGAGGACAGTCATGTCTCCAAGTTCTCCTGGAGTAGTTTCTACTAATTAATAGTGAGTATTAATTAGAAAGGCAAATTAGTCTTATGATTTGATTTCTATATTTGCAATTGTGTGTTTGCTAAAGGAAATGCTTTATTCCTGTTTGCTGATATTGCTTTTACTGAGAAAAGGGGGAGAGGGGATTCTCTCCAGAGATTGATAAGGTTATACCCTATGAGTGTCCAGCTTGGGCTCATAGAGATTCTGTACTTTCTTTTTGTTCTCTTAATAAATTCTTTTCTATTAAGGACTTGTTGGTCTTTCCTTGGGTGGATTCTCAGGGAAAGGGGAGGGGGAGGTATCCCTCTGTAGTTGGATCCCGGTATCTCTCCTAGGAAAAGGGAGGGGGGAGGAAGCAGGGGGAATGGTTTGTTTCTCCTGGGTGTAAGAACTCCATGGATTTGGGGCTCTTGGAATCCCCTAGGATTTTGGGGAAGGACTGTGTCTCAATCCACATTTCTTGATTGAGTGGTGGCGGCGAGAAGGAACCCCACCCTAAGGGTTAGGGTGGTGGCAGAATACCTGCGGGTCCCCATCTTTGAACCCACAAGCTCAAAGTGGGGGTGAGATCCCATAGGACATGGTGGCAGAATACATGCGGGTCCTCACTTTGAAACCGCCCAGTTTCAAGTGAGGGTAGACTCTGACAGGGTGCCATCTCTGTCCGGGGATCGGCCGACCAAGGGGTTCCTGTCCCTGCGGTCTGAGTGAGTGGAATCTGCACAATTGCAGCCGCACCACACTTTGGGTAAAACCCCTGGTGTGAAAGCAAGGGCAATTGAGGCAGTAGCCTGTGGGCTCCTTTTGTGTGTTGCTCTGACGAACCCGAATTTCCTTCTTGTGCGATTGGTGTGTGAAGTCCTCCTGTACTGGTAACCAGACGTCTAAGTCGGAACAGTTCCCTAAACGAACGCTGGCTCATTTTATGTATTTAGGATGGGTCCGGACTCCTGTAAATTTCTGGAAAAATGGTCTAGGCTAACTCAGGGGGATTCCAAAACTCAGTGGCCACTGTTAAAATCTTGGAACAAAGACCGAGTGGACATCTTAAAGGACAAACTCGGCCAACCTAAAACTAAATTGGCTAAAGAAGAGGTTAATTGTTTCATTCAGTGGTGGGAAGAGGCAAATCGTAGCTGGACAAAATAAAAAAACTCGCCTCTCTCAAATATTCAAATAATAAGTTAAAAGCTTTATTAAAAGCCTCCTCTCCCACCACCAGACCGAGTGCTCCCCTTTACCCCGTTCTCAAAAACCCACCCCGGATCGATCCAACCCCCTTAATACTCCCATCTCATTGTAAAAAGGACAAAAAGCAGGATCGGGCCCAGAAAAGCAGGCAAGCAACAGATAAAGAAACTGAAAAACAGGTTGGAAGCCCTAAGGGCATAGTGTAAGGAGTAAGAAAAGCAGTAAGTGCAGGCATGAACCCCTGGAACAATACTTAAAATGGTGAAATCTGAGGTGATAAAGGTGTCATTCTGGGAGATAAACAAGTGATTTAAGGAAAGAGAGTGAAAAGTTAACTCTACAAAGGCTGGAGAGAATTAAGCAGTTAAATTTTGTGAAAATGTGTATGTATCTATTTGTCTGTGAAAATATGTAAAGTTCTAAGAATCTAAACCAGCACATCTGGTTTGTAAAACTCCTGTTTTGTAGGTGTAAGATAAATTAGTTTTGTTTTTATTTTTAATACCACTAAAAATTCATTTGACTCTTAATTCAAAGTTGCAAAACTGACAGACATTTTTGCAAAACACAGGTAATTAGTGTTGTTTGGCTTTGGGATTTAGCATTTAACCCTTAAGGGGTAACTTGATTCTTTATAAAATTTAAAATGTTTTTTTTAAATAAAAACCAAGTCATGGCTGCAATAGGGCAGTCAAAATCAGGAGAATAGGGAGAGATTCTGGAGTCTTTTTGTTTGGTTGGTTGTTGTTTTTTTTTGGTAACAATAGCAGATAAGAGCTGTAGTGAAAGAATTAAAAAAAATATATTTTAACAGTGCCCCTCTGAAGCAACAGCAGAGGTGAGGTGCACAAAACAAAAAGAAGCAATGTTAAAAACACTGAGCCTTAAAATGGCTCTGTGTAATCAGACTGTCACTTTTGATAAGGGTACATGAAAACTCTGTAAGAAAAAAAACCAGTTACATCGTATGTAAAAATTGATATGGCTAATGTCTAAAAAAAAAGTTGTAATATAGAAGGAATGTGCTTTTCCCCTAGGACATGTGCAGTGTATATTGTAAAAAGGGGTAAAAGAAATACGCTACTGAATTAAAATCCTATTAGGGCTCCAAAAAGAGCCGCAATAGACTGTTTTCTTTTTCAGATCTCTGTGTGTTTTGTAAGCAGGAGTTGAAAGTGGAAAGAAATCAAAACTCTGGTGGAAGTTGATTGTGTCCCTTTTAAGACAGAGTCTCTGAGCTCTGCTGATGGCTTTGAATCCAAAAGCCAAGCCTGTGTTGATGCAAATTACCTAACTGATAAAGGAAGGTGAAAACTGCCAGCACAAAAGAAATTGCCTAAATAAAAGACATGGTATAACAAGATCCCTTTAAGAGATTTGATGCTAAATGTTATTGTTAATATTAAACATTGAAATAAATTTAATGTTAGTAAGTACCCCTGTAACAACGTATAGTGTGTATGATTTTTGGAAAAATCCTTGAAGGTAATATGGTAATGATGCTTCTCAGCTATTACCTGTGAATAAACTTAAAACGTAACACAGCAGGAAAAACATTACAAACTTGGTCTGCTATATAAGAGGAAAAACTTGAGGTCCACCACCTCATGGATTTAATAACTAAACAGTGGAATACTTTTCCCATAACTCTTAAAAAGTAGAACCCATTAAAACCTGGCCTGCCTATAGAACAAAAAAACACAGGATATTATGGGGGTAATTCCTCTGTTTTGCCAGCAATCAGCAAGGGTATTTGTAAAAGAACGGGATCTTTAAGCAATAATCAATGCCACCCCAAAAGGGGTAGAAAAATGTTATTTTTGTCTTTCAGAAAATCATAAAAAGCTAATACCAGCTACAGAACAAGGGAAAGAAAAAAAAACATCCTGTGATAGCTATGGATAAAAGGATAAAAGTGTTAGCAACCCACCAGTAGACAAATGTACATGTAATGTAAGTACTGTGTTTACCAATAATCACATTTACTATTTGCCACAACCAAAAAGTCTCAGCTTACTGTAAGCACTGATTTAGCTGAGTTCTCTATCAGTCTTGGCATTGAATGGCAAACAGTTACACATTATCTGTTTAAAAAGGTAACATAGTTCCTAAAAACAAACAAACAAAACAATGTGGGAAACAGAACCATTCATATTATCTGGATGGTCTCCCACAACTACTGGCATACTAATGTTACTACCCCTAATTGTTTTTGGTTTTAAATTGTATGTGTTTAATTGAAATGTTTAAAATATGCTGGTGGATAAAACAAATGTATGCAAAGCTAGAGCCACAGGCCCAAATCACCTCCCAGTATTTTACTACATAAGAAGTGACACTGGCGATTGATAATCTTAGCCCTGGTCTACACTTACCTGGACGTTCGACGCGGCGAGTTCGACTGCTCGGAGTCGAACTCCGGAAGCGCTAGTTCGAACTCCGGTACTCCACCGCAGCAGGAGGAGTTGCCGGAGTCGACCCTGGAGCTGCAGAGTTCGCTTCCCCGCCGTCTGGACGGGTAAGTTTTCGAACTAGGGTAGTTCCAATTCAGCTACGTTATTCACGTAGCTGAATTCGCGTACCCTAGTTCGAATTAGGGGCTACGTGTAGACCAGGGCTGAGTGTCAAAAGGGGGATATGTAGGAGCTGGACTTTATAATGTATAATTTGATTTCATCCTGCTAGCCACCCTTTTTGAATAGCAGAAAGAAATGACCCTCTGGGACTATAAGATTCTGTTTTCCCATATGCATTACAAATTGGGCCCTCTCTAAGGGCTGGGCTACACTTACAAATTTACAGGATTCTCTATTGTGTCTATGTTAAGTAAATTAGAGAAACATTGAAGGCCTGTGTCTCAATGTAAATTGTCTTGGTTATTCATTGTAAAACTTAGCAAGGTTTAATTTGCAATGCCTTTTTGCTCGATATAAAATACTACTGTTTGTATTCTCAATCTGTTTGTGTGAATGAGGAATGAATGCATCAGGAAAAGATAAGGTGTGAAGGCCATTGTTATAGCCAGAGTCAAGGAAAGAAGCAAAAAGACTTAAAGAGTATCAAAGAATCATCAGGCACTGCTTACTACCCAGACGGCTGTTAAACTGTCTGGCATCCGCAGCATGAATACATGCTTTGCCGTGTAAGAATGCACCACCCCAGTGAACCAATCATCACCTCAGGACCACGCAGAGTCAATTTTGACTCCAGAAGATGACGTAGAGGAACAGCCTGCAATACCTTACAATCTACGTTCTTGAAAGGGTTGCCAGAAGCAGACGACTACCTAAAGCAAGGCCCAAGAAAAGCAGTAGTAGTAGTGAGCCTAGCGCCTGCTGCCTGGTGGACATAAAACTGTGACTACAGTTCCCTCAGTTGAGGTTGTCAGAACCAGAAGGGCCCTGCCTCCAACATGTGGTGCCTGTTCCTCGGCTGTTGGTGTCTGAAGGTCTGGGGAGTCCACAATGACAATTCTTTTATCCAGCAGCAAGTGTGGATAGCTCAGACCCTTAATATTTCTAAATGCTGGGTCTGCAGCCACATCCTAGCCCACTGTCAAACTGATGTTCCTGTCCTGGCTATCCTACTCAATTCCCCAGACCCACTGGAGGACCTTGTCCGTTTAATACAATATGGAACAGTAATGACACCTGGGAAGAGACTATTGGCAGTTCCTTTAACCCACTTGGGGGAGTAATACACCGGGCAAAAAGGCTCCTGAGGTTAAAAGAAGTAGTTAAAATAATGGCAAATAAAACTGGAGAAAGTTTTAAGAGCCCTGGCCAAAGAAACAGGGGCGGTCCGACAGGTGGCCCTCCAAAAACGTCAGGCATTGTACATAGTGCTGGCGGCCAAAGGAGGGACCTGTGCTCTCATTGGAAAACAATGTTGTGTGTATATACCTGACGATACCAATGAGGTAATAGATCACGCTAGCCACTTAGAACAAATCACATATATTCCCCATGAAGAGCCAAGTTCTTTATGGAAGTGGCTAAGTATTCTGTGGTATAGGAAACTGGTTGTTTCAGGGAGCCCTGACTATCCTGTTTGGAATCCTAATAATTTTTGTATGTTTTCAGTTAGTCTCCTGTTGTACCCAAAATTGTGTAAGGCATGCCACCCAGGTGACTGCCCCAAAACAGAGTGCTAATATGATGATTTTGAATATTGCTGATGAACAAAGAGATAAAGAACGGTTAATATGTGGAACCCAGTAAAATTTTGGTCATGGCGTAAGCTTGACCAAAAGGAGGGATTGTGAAAGTAGAATGAATTATATTGTAAAAATAAGAATGGATTAAAGAAATGTTGTATGTACCTTTAAGCAGAAATAAGAAATGTTGAAATACAGGTGCCAGGAAAAGAAACATTAGGCATAAACAATGGTGCTAATGGCAAAACATTAACAGAAGATGGGTAGTAGTTAGTAAGGAAATAAGATATGCATGCCTAGCCCAGGTAAACTTATCTGATTCTGCTCCCTTTGTTATCTTGTTAAGTTCTCATCCTTTTATCTGTATAAATAAGATAGTTTGTGTCTTGCATGGGGCTCACATTATCTGGGTGTTATTAGCAGAGCGCTGTGCTAATAAAACAGAGTGGTCTGACAAACTGTGAGTCCTGAGTCTAACTTTGACAGTTACTTGAGCACTCTGCTGGGGTGCAGTGACAGTATTCACGGCCCAGGGCGGGCATCCTCCTGGTTATTTAGGGTGAGGGGGGTATGTGACTTTGTGGCGGGGGAGGGCGGTTGCAGAGATACTGCCGGGGGCTCTGTCCTGCAGCGGTCCTGCAGAACATACACAAGTCGCCGGAGCGTGTCCGTTTGCTCCCTCAGTAGTACAAGCATTGCTTGAGTCGCCTGCTTGTGTTCCTCACGCCACCTCTCCTCCCATTCGCTGTGTGAGCGCTGGTACAGAGAGACTTTCTCCCTCCACTGCCTCTGCTGGTCCGCCTCGGCTAGGTAGCAGCCCACACATTCATCGAAAATCGTGTCCCTTGTCTTTTTCTTTCGCCGCCTAATCTTCGCCAGCCTCTGCGAGGTGGATGCTGTGGAAGGTCTGGAGACAGTGGAAGCTGTGAGATGGGAAACAGTTAGTTAATTCCTTGCAATGATAGTTTTTTTGCGAACAATTAACTGAGTCTAGGCTGTCTCTGTGAATTTTTTGTTGAGACCCCTGTGCCTGCTGTTGCACAAATCATTTGCGCGGTGGATTCTGGGTAAATGTCGCCAGTCATTCCTTCCTCCGGGAAAGCAACGGCAGACAATCATTTCGAGCACGTTTTCCATGAAATGCCATGGCACACGCCATAGCGTGGCAACAATGGACCCTATTTTGCCTTTTGTGTATGTCACCGTATGTGTACTGGATGCCGCTGACAGAGGCGGACCAGCAGCGCTACACAGCAGCATGCTTATGCTTTTGCATGACAGCAGCGATGGTTACCAGGCATACTGCACTGTCTACCATACCATGAACTGGTAAGAAGACGGTAATAAGATGGTCATGGTTACCTGTCCTTTTGCACTGCGCCATTTGGTGCTGTCATAAGTGCCCCTGGTCGATCAGCCAGGGGCGCAAAAGCAAAATTTGGGAATGACTCCCCGAGTCAATCCCTCCTTTTTGGGTATCTAAAAATAGAATCAGTCCTGCCTAGATTATGGGCAAGTGTACTAGAGAACCACTGTATCATACAACCAGAGACCACAGCTGCTCTCTGTCCAATCCTGCATAAATTTTGAGCTGAACGCTATTCACAGGGTGTGCTCCTGAAACAACCCCAGCTGTTCATTCCGTTCTTCCCCCAGCCTTCCTGGGTTCCAATACCATTGTCCCCCCACTTGTGTGATGAAGTAATATAGAATGCATGAATAAGACACAGGTAGTCGTTTGTGAGAAATGAGTGGAAGGAAGCCTCCAGCTGCAATGATAGTCCAGAGATGACATTAAGGGGTGTGGAGGAGGGAGCCACTCATCCCTCTGCTAGTCCAGGGGCAATTGAATCTTTTCTTTACAATGAAGGGTGGGGGCTGATGGAGCTCAGCCCCCTGTTGCAATGATGAGGACGGTTACCAGCCATACTGCACCATCTACCATGAAAAATTAGCAACAGGCGGCCTTGACCGACCGGTCCCAAGCAAGTTGGTATGGTTGTCATGGTTACCAGCCCTTTTGCACTGCCCCATGTGCCAATAGGCTGATGGTACAAAAAGTTGGAAATGCATCCTCATCATCAGCCATCCATAGCGTGGGGGGAGCAAGGATGTTGGTGTTGAGTGCTGCACCATCGCGTCTATCTGCAGCATTCAGTACATATACGGTGACATGTAAAAGAGTCAACAGAGGATTGTTTTCCCTTTAACTTCTGGGGGCCGGGGGGGTGCGTAAATTGCCGAGCTATGCCCCGACCCACCGCGGACACTGTGTTTGACCCTAGAAGCATTTGGAGATCAGCCAAGAATGCAAATGCTTTTCGGAGACAGCAGGAACTGTGGGATACCTTGCGTCCTCGTTCCCCCCTCCCTCCATGAGCGTCCATTTGATTCTTTGGCTTTCCGTTACGCTCGTCACGCAGCTGCGTGCTGAGTCTGTGCTATGCCGTCTGTCCGTTTATTTATTAAAAATACTTTGGAACAGGCGTAACGTAACATTTCTTCCCCTACTTAGATGCAGGAGTCTCCCAGGGAGATAACCGTGAGGATGGGCACTGAAGGAGATAGAGAGCGCATGCTGCGTGAAATCTAGCACGAACCACGGACCTATGCAGCCGTGCTCGGGGAGGCAGTGCTCCCTGAATACCGCATGAAAGCCTCGCGCGGAAAAGTGTGCTATCACGGAGCACCCAATAAGGCAGCTCTCCCCAGGAACCTCCTGCTGATGCTTATCGATTAACGGCAGGAGAGCTTCGTGGAGTTCTCCCAGGAGGATTTCTGTTCTATCACCATATATACAGAGACCTCCTTTTCACACACTTCAGATTCCTGTTATATTAAGAATAAAAGTTAACATGGTTAAAGCACTTACCGACTGATCCTACCCCTGATTCAGGATCCGGGTTCCTGGCCGGGGAGGGTTGGTAGGGGATCTCCGTGACGGTGATGAAGAGATCCTGGCTGTCGGGGAAACCAGCGTTGTAAGCGCTATCGCCTGCCTCGTCCTCCACAAACCCTTCCTCATCTTCCCCGTCCGTGAACATCGTCGAGGAACTGTCCGTCGACACTGTCCCATCATCAGAGTCCATGGTCACTGGTGGGGCAGTGGTGGCAGGCTCCGTAGCGTCCGTTGGCCGCTTTGATTTTTTGGTAGGCTTGTCTGGGGTCCTTGATTTTCACGCGGCACTGCGTTGCATGACGGCTGTATCCTCTGTCTGTATCATGGCTTTGGAGACCTTCTCGTAGGTCTTTGCATTCCGTTTGTTGGAGCGCAGCTCCGAAAGCACAGACTACTCGCCCCCCACACCGATCAGATCGAAGAGTTCCCGGTCACTCTATGCCGGGTCCCTCTTTCTATTCAGAGATTACATGAACTCCTCTGCTGGAGAGCTCTGCATTGCTGCCGGTGCTGCTGAGCTCGCCCCGATGTCCAACCACAAAATGAGATTCTAACTGTCCAGAAAGGAAAAGGAATTCAAATTTTCCCGGGTCGTTTCCTGTGTGGCTGCTCAGAGCATCGAAGCTCGGACTGCTGTCCAGAGCGTCAACAGAGTGGTGCACTGTGGGATAGCTCCCGGAGCTACTAAGTTCGATTTCCATCCACACCTAGCCTAATTCGAACTAGCCATGTCGAACTTAGCGTTACTCCACCTGCCGGGGTGGAGTACCAAATTCGAACTAAAGAGCCCTCTAGTTTGAATTAAATGGCTTCCTGGTGTGGACGGTTGAGCGGTTAGTTCGAATTAACGCTGCTAAATTCGAATTAAAGTCCTAGTGTAGACCAGGCCTAACAAGCTAAAGACCAGAAATGACTTCCAGAAATTTTGTTCTGGGCTAGAGTGGAAGTTACTCTCAGCCTAAGTATGGAGGAGTATGTTTCTGCACCAGGAATTCTCCTGGGAAGGACATTGTGACAGCTCTTGCTCCAGGCCTGAAAAGAGAGCTTTCTTACTCAGGTAGGGAGTTGGGACACACTTCTCTACTCCCTAGCCTTCCACTTGTTCAGTGGGGGAGGAGAGGTGGGAGCAGTGGTCGCACACAACCTGTTCCCCATCCTGGACCTAGACTTGCAACTTGAGTAAGCGCTGTGTGGCTGCCCTGTGAGTGGGGAATGGCTGTAAGCCCCCAGATGCCCCTGCAAGGTTCTCCAGGGCCATATTACAGCCTAACCATGTTTGTTAATGGAGACTGAAATAACTTTCAGACAATCTAACTAGAAGAGGTGATCAACTGAATATTCTAATTTACTCTTCGAACTCTAATAAAAACACATGGGGAATATAAATACTTTAACCCATTTAGAGTAACCTTTCAATTTAACCACACAAAGGCATTCAGGTGCAGCTTCTGGCTACCAGAAATGGGAAAAATTATTATTGAATGGTATCTTAATTTTTTTTTAAATTACAAACCATATTTAAATTGTTACCAGCTTGCACAGATTAGAAATAGCCACAGACTTCAACTGAAATAGGATTCCAGGAAACAGACACTTTCTATTATAAGCAGAGAGATTCACTGGGGACCTGGCATCCTTCATAGAACTTTCAATTTGCCTGTTTGACTTTACCAAAATCAGAAAAATTAAACTATACACTAGGCCAATGATACATTGAACTAATTTTGTTCTCCTAGTGATATGTCAAGTCTGTTCAATAGCTCTGTATGTGCTTAGTGTCTAATTATTTTAGAGCTACTGAAGACGAAATAGACCCAACCTCTTCTGAGCACTTATTTTTCTTAATTTCATTTAATTAGGGAAGTGATGATGAGGTGTTATCTTGGGTAATACCACAGTGTTAGCCAAGTCATGGCTCTTTGCTAATAATGGCAGGTCTTACCTGCCAAATCTTCAGTGATTGACACATGGGACGCGTATGTGATCAGTTTGCTAGTAAATGGGAGTTATCAGCAAAATAACTAAAAGGCAGACAGGTGTGGGCTGAACAGAGCAAGAGGGATGGGCTCAAAATAGCTTTGAATTCTTCTTTGAGTGATGAATTCCAGATGTGGGTGTGTCTGCACCTGCATGTGCCAGAGCCAGAACTGTTTGTAGTACTGTTGGTTGTCCCACATGTGCATGGTGCATCAGCCACGTGTGTCTGAGGCTGTGCGGTTCGACACCACTCTAGTTCTCTCTTACTGCTGCATGGCCAGAGTCAGAACCCCTGTTCCTCTGTGCTCTTAGCTTGCTAAAAGAACTGTCTGTCTTTTCCTGCCATTGTGCACACTTTTTAAATTAGTTTTTCTAGTTGTCTATAGTTCATTAGTTTTAGGTCTGCTCTCCTGTTAGACTTTGGTCATGAGGCATGACCCCTCCCACGCCCCCTGGCCCTCCTGGGGACTATGGCCTAGCACGCCAGCTTCAAGAACTGTGCTTTGTGCCTGTTGCCCTTCTCTGTGAGTGATGGGCACCAGTGTTGCCTCTATCACCTTGGTGAAGACCACATCGTCACCCGCTGCTCCATCTGCCGCTTGTTCCCACCTTGCACTCGGGAAGCTAGAGAACTCTGCCTCCACAAGTATCTGATGGAGGAAGCTATGTGCCCACGTGCGCAGTTGGATCCAGGAGCAGCAGATCCACTCGAGCGGCGCCTGTCATCACCGGTGAGTGCCCCCACCCCACCCAGCTCCTTCTCATCTGCTGGTGCCTGAGGTATTATGGCAACCACAGAAGCACCATATGCATAAGAAGCACAGCCATGGGCATAAGGACTAGGGTGACCAGACAGCAAGTGTGAAAAATTGGGATGGGGTGGAGAGTAATAGGTGCCTATATAGGAAAAAGCCCCAAAAATTGGGACTGTCCTGATTTTATGGGGACAGTCCCATCTGGTCACCCTAATAAGGATGGATCCCCAATGGGGACTGCCCCTAAGCACAGCATGGCCTCCCCGAGCCACATCAGGTCAGGCAAGAAGTCACATGCAGATTCGGCCCATCCACCTCCCAAGAAGCCCCTCACTGAGCATAAGTAGAGGCACCACCACAAACTCTCTGTGCTGCCTCTAGCCACAACCGCCAGTCCACCACCTTCACCACCACCAGTGCTGTCCACGCCTCTGGGTCCCTTGGGACTCTCCCATCCACTTCCCTGGACACCAGGTCACCTGTCTCTGTGGCTGCCTTTGACTGAAATGCTGCTGCTGTACACTGGCTCCCCACAGTGCCCTGGACACCTGGAGGCTCCCCTCTCCAGTGCATGAAACTCTCCGAATCTCTGAGCAGCACCCTTCTCTGCCATGCCTCACACCACCAGTACCGACGGCCTCACCTCTGCCAGACCCATCCTCCAAGTCCAAGTGGGATTCTGATCCAGACTCCTCTCTTTCCCCTGCATGCTCGTATAGCCCAGATCCTTGGTACCATCTGCCCTACCCGCTGTATTGACCCTCTGCTGATGTGGGGTTCCGTTATTCCTGGGAGCCATCGATGCCCAGTGACCTGCCAGCTTGGGAACCTTACCAGGGCTCTGGGGCACTGATGCTTCCATCTCACTGGCCATCTGCAACATGCCCCTCTTCATCTATGATGAGCCTCAGGATGCTCCCATGCCACCAGTACCTCTGGTCCCAACCAGGCCTCATCATCCCTGGACAACACCGTCATTCTGCTCACTCTTTCTCCTCCAGATGACCAGCAACAGTACCATGACTTGCTTCACTGAGTGGTGATGTCCGTCCTCCTCATGGAGAAAGTCCAGGATGCACAAAAACAGTTCCTGGACATTCTCCGTCTGTCTGGGCCCTCCTGAACCACCCTCTCAATTCACAAGGCCATCCTTCAACTGGCCCAGGTACTCTGACACACCCTAGCTTCCAGTGTCCCCACCCCAAAGTTTGCTGAATACCAATACTTCATCTCATCTAAAGGTATGGACTTCCTGTTCACCTATCCTCCTCCCAACTTGCTCGTAGTTCACATGGTGACCAAGCATGCCTGGCAGCAACACCTCAAGGCCACTCCTCCAGACTCAGTGGAGAAGAAGTTGGATCTTCTACTGTGAAAGGTTTACACTTCTGCAGGCCTCCAGTTTCGTATTGCTAATTATGAGGCCATCTTGGCAAAATACAATTTCCTCTCCTATTCCAAGTTGGTGGAGTTCTAGCCCTTCCATTTGTCCGCCAGAAGGGAGTTCCAGGTGCTGCTCAATGAGCGGAAGCTCCTCGCTAAAGTGGATCTTCAGCTGTGGTCAACACCACAGACACTACATCCCTCACTTTTGTATCCAGCATCATACTTCACCAGAATTCCTGGCTCCAATCCTCCAGCTTCCCTAAGGAGGTCCAAACCACCCTGGATGACCTCCTCTTTGACAACCACAAGCTCTTCAGTGACGAGATGGATGAATCCCTCCACTCTCAAGTATTCCCATGCCATCCTGTGATTGCTTGGTATCTACACACCAGCTCCTACCCAACAGCAGCAGAGATCATCTTTCCTCCCTGGAGCCACCTACCAGCCCTAGTTCCAATGACCCCAGGAGCCCTCCCAACATTGCCCGGGTACTCAGCAACCCTGCTATCCTGCTCTTTCCACCTATGCCACCTCCACCCTGCCTCACTGTCCCATCCAAGCAGACATTTTGACTCCTCCACCCCACCCCGCCTTGAGGCCTGTGACTTACCTCAGACCTCTTTTGTGGTGTCCTAGATCATCTTTGGGAGCCATCATGCCCTCTTTGCCCACAGTTGGGGCAAGATCACCACTGATCAATGGGTGCTGGATGCCATCCATCGGGGTACTTGATAGTTCCTTTCATTTTCCCCCCTCGTCGCCTGCCCTTTGGTGGTTGTGGAGATCTCTCCCACCATGAACTCTGCTATGGAAGGGTGCCATCAAATGCATCCCCTACCATTACCATGACTTTTAATCCCCTTATTTCCTCATGCCAAAGAAGAGGGATGGTGGCCACTTCCCCATTCTGGACCTCTGTGTGCTGAACAAATTTATACGCAAATTCCCATTCCAGATGGACATGCTTCCTCTCATGCTCCCATCCACCCTTGCAGGGTCTGGTTTGTGCCTACTTCCATGTCAGCATCCAGCCAGCTCATTGGAAGTTCCTCCGTTTTACAGTGAGGCACTCCCAATATCCATTCCTGGTCCTCCCCTTTGGTATTGCCACTACTACGCATGTGTTCACGAAGGTCTTTGCCATCATCCACAGCCCACCTGTGTTGCCTCAGTGTTTCCCTACCTCAGTGTTTCCCTACCTCAGTGTTTCCCTACCTCAACGTCTGGTTCCTCATTGCACACCCATCTCCTATCCAGACCTTCTACGCACTCCTCACCAGCCTGGGTATCTGCATCAATGAGGACAAGTCCATTATTGTCCCCACACATTCACAGTTCATCGGGGCACACCTGGATTCTCTCACAGGTTGCACTTTTCTCTCGATGGACCATTTTTTGTCACCCTCACCTGCCTTGTGCAGCTCCAATGCAACTCCGCCACTGCCTTTCCCTCCTTGATCACATGGCAGCCAGCACCTCCTTCCCTCCTCATGCCCGTCTGCATGTGCACTGCCTCTAGCTGTGGCTCAGGTCGATCTACAAGTTGCAGATGGACTGCTTGAGCAAGCTGGTTCTGCTTCCTCTGCTCTGTCCTGACTTTCCTCTCATGGTGGACCAACCCATCCAAGGTCTTGGCCAGCATCCGTTCACTCTCCCCACACCACTCTCTCTCACCACAGATGCCTCCATCACTGGGTGGGGACCTGGAGGGCCATATGGCCCAGGGTATCTGGATGCCGTGCCAGGTGTGAATGCACGTGAGTATACTGGAGTTGTGGGCCACCTGTCTTGCCAGTCAGGCATTCCTGTCCTTTATCAAATACTACCACATTCAACTGGTGTCTGACAACATGACAGTGGGGCAGTGCTCTGTCCCCCTCCCTCTGCGCAGAGGCCATCCCCCTCTGGAAGTGGTGCCTTAGGCATGGGGTCACTCTCTACACTGTACACCTCCTGGGCTACATAGGCAGCAGGTTCGTATAATTTTTGGTGGGGCCCAAAATGGTGCCCCCCCCCGCGCTCTCACCCTGTAAACTGATATAAAATGAAGCTACAATGCGTCAGCACCACAAGATTACAAGGGTCAATTAAAAGTGGAAAGTCAGAAGCAGCACTTGCCTATTAATACCTAATATACGATATTAAATTTTATTGCACCTGTTGTGACAAAGTGGGAATGTTCTTAATGTTTTCTCTGAATACTGTGTGGGTGCCTCAGTTTCCCCTGCAAAGTGCCAACTGACGGTGTTGGGGACAAAGAGATCAGGTGGCCTCCTTGTCCGGAAGAGACACAAAGGCCAGATGAGGGAGTGTCAGTTTGGAGCTGGCTGGGGAAATCGGGAGAGGCCCAGAACTTGGGTCTGGGCTCCCCACCCCACAAGATGGACCTGACTGAGGGGTCCTGTTTTCTGTACTTACAAGCTCTGTTTTAGACTGTATCCCTGTCATCTAATAAACCTTCTGTTTTATTGTCTGGCTGAGAGTCACATCTGACTGCGGAGTTGGGGTGCAGGGACCTCTGGTTGCCCCAGGACCTGCCTGGGCACACTCGCTGCAGAAAGCGCACGGTGTGGAAGGGCTGAATGCTCCGAGGTCAGACCCAGGAAGGTGTAAGCTTCTTGCCCTGGAGACAGTATGCTCCGAGAGAGGAGGCTCCCCCAGAGTCCTGACTGGCTTTGTATGGAGTAGTTCCAAAGCATCCCAGCATCCCCTTCCACACCATGCGCTTCCCAGAAGTCTGCACAGGCACTAACACTCCCTCCTCTGGCCTTTGTCTCTTTTCCAAGCATTAGGAGGCCACCTGATCTCTTTGTTCTCCAACACCTTCAGTTGGCACCTTGCAGGAGAGTGGCCCAGGCTGGAGGCAGGGTGTCAGCCATTCTCTGTGCAGACAGCATCACACTGGCCCTCTAGGGCTTTACAACAATCACACCCCTTATCCCACCATCTAGAGCCTTAAGAAATGCATTGGGGAAACTGAGGCACACAGACAGTATTCAGAGAAAACACCTGTATACGACCAGTTACATACTTTGAAGGGTGTAAAATAATCAAATATTGTGCTAAATACAATGATACTCCAAACTGACCACCAAATTTAAGTTGCATGTTTTTCCCCTCAGGTGAGGGTTTTGGGGTGGGGCTGAGGGGTTCACAGTGCAGGAGCGTGCTCGGTGCTGGGGGTGCAGGCTTTGGGGTGAGGCAGGGCTGAGGATGAGGAACTTGGGGTGCAGACAGGCTGCCCCAGGGCTAGGGCCAGAGAGGACTCCCCATCACCACCACTGGCAGCAGCAAGCTCCAGGGGAGGGTTCCGGTACTGGGGCGGGGCACAGGTGGCCTTGCATGTTGCCCCTCACCGTAACTTCACTGTGGATGGGGGATGGGGCTGCCCCTTGCCCAGCATGGGGCAGAAGTGGGGTAGGCAGGGTGGTGGCTGGCTATGGGGTGGGGGAGCAGGGTGTCATAAAATTCACCCAAGCCCCAGCTGCTCAGGTCTAGGAAGCCTCCCTCTCCCATCCCTCCTGTGGCGGGTGGGTTGGTGGGTGCTGGGGGAGGGGGCATTGCCTTCACATGTGGCTTCCTGCCTCCCCTGTGCAGCCTGCTGTGCCTCACTGGGGGTAGGAGTAGGGGCTGGGACTGGGGATGGGGCAGGAGGGGAATCATAGGGTCAAACACTCAAACATAATAAAAAATCATAGGTCAAACACTCACGGAAGCCCCAACAGCTGCTAAGGTGAATGTCTGTCTGTCTCCTGGCCCGTTTGTGTCTCCTCCAGGTAGGGGCAGGACAGGGGAGGGGAGGGGAGGCCCCCTCCACTCCCCTCCCCTCCCCCTCCTGAGTGCTTCAGCAGTCGTTAGCACATTCCTCTTATGCTAATGCTGCAGCCCTTAGGCTACCGGCAGCAGCAGCAAAGGAGAGCGAGAGAGACGTGCTGTGCGCTCTCTTTACATTCAGGCAGGGAAACTCCGGGGAGGGGGAACAATCTAATATTTCCAAATATTGGTGGAGCAGAGCCCCTGATTATGAATATTCCTGGGGCTTTAGCTCCAAGAGCCCATATAAGTTGGCGCCCATGCCTGGGCACCAGCAATTCTCTGGCAGACATGCTCAGCAGGTCTTTCTATGTGAATCACGAGTGGGAGCTCCATGACCCCACACTCCAGTCTTTTGCCACTGCCAATGAGCTGCTGTGGACAGCAAACTTTCTCTTTTCTGCTCCAGAGGAGCCCTCTGGCCAGGATCACAGGGTGATGCCCTTCTCCTCTCCTAAGAACATAACATAAGAACATAAGAAAGGCCGTACCGGGTCAGACCAAAGGTCCATCTAGCCCAGTATCTGTCTACCAACAGTGGCCAATGCCAGGTGCCCCTCAGGGAGTGAACCTAACAGGCAATGATCAAGTGATCTCTCTCCTGCCATCCATCTCCATCCTCTGACGAACAGAGGCTAGGGACACCATTCTTACCCATCCTGGCTAATAGCCATTTATGGACTTAGCCACCATGAATTTATCCAGTCCCCTTTTAAACATTGTTATAGTCCTAGCCTTCACAACCTCCTCAGGTAAGGAGTTCCACAAGTTGACTGTGCGCTGCGTGAAGAAGAACTTCCTTCTATTTGTTTTAAACCTGCTGCCGATTAATTTCATTTGGTGACCCCTAGTTCTTGTATTATGGGAATAAGTAAATAACTTTTCCTTATCCACTTTCTCAACATCACTCATGATTTTATATACCTCTATCATGTCCCCCCTTAGTCTTCTCTTTTCCAAACTGAAGAGTCCTAGCCTCTTTAATCTTTCCTCATATGGAACCCTCTCTAAACCCCTAATCATTTTAGTTGCTCTTTTCTGAACCTTTTCTAGTGCTAGAATATCTTTTTTGAGGTGAGGAGACCACATCTGTACACAGTATTCGAGATGTGGGCGTACCATGGATTTATATAAGGGCAATAATATATTCTCAGTCTTATTCTCTATCCCTTTTTTAATGATTCCTAACATCCTGTTTGCTTTTTTGACCGCCTCTGCACACTGCGTGGACATCTTCAGAGAACTATCCACGATAACTCCAAGATCTTTTTCCTGACTCGTTGTAGCTAAATTAGCCCCCATCATGTTGTATGTATAGTTGGGGTTATTTTTTCCAATGTGCATTACTTTACATTTATCCACATTAAATTTCATTTGCCATTTTGTTGCCCAATCACTTAGTTTTGTGAGATCTTTTTGAAGTTCTTCACAATCTGCTTTGGTCTTAACTATCTTGAGGAGTTTAGTATCATCTGCAAACTTTGCCACCTCACTGTTTACCCCTTTCTCCAGATCATTTATGAATAAATTGAATAGGATTGGTCCCAGGACTGACCCTTGGGGAACACCACTAGTTACCCCTCTCCATTCTGAGAATTTACCATTAATTCCTACCCTTTGTTCCCTGTCCTTTAACCAGTTCTCAATCCATGAAAGGACCTTTCCTTTTATCCCATGACAGCTTAATTTACGTAAGAGCCTTTGGTGAGGGACCTTGTCAAAGGCTTTCTGGAAATCTAAGTACACTATGTCCACCGGATCCCCCTTGTCCACATGTTTGTTGACCCCTTCAAAGAACTCTAATAGATTAGTAAGACACGATTTCCCTTTACAGAAACCATGTTGACTATTGCTCAAGAGTTTATGTTTTTCTATGTGTCTGACAATTTTATTCTTTACTAATGTTTCAACTAATTTGCCCGGTACAGACGTTAGACTTACCGGTCTGTAATTGCCGGGATCACCCCTAGAGCCCTTTTTAAATATTGGCGTTACATTAGCTAACTTCCAGTCATTGGGTACCGAAGCCGATTTAAAGGACAGGTTACAAACCTTAGTTAATAGTTCCACAACTTCACATTTGAGTTCTTTCAGAACTCTTGGGTGAATGCCATCTGGTCCCGGTGACTTGTTAATGTTGAGTTTATCAATTAATTCCAAAACCTCCTCTAGTGACACTTCAATCTGTGACAGTTCCTCAGATTTGTCACCTACAAAAGCCAGCTCAGGTTTGGGAATCTCCCTAACATCCTCAGCCGTGAAGACTGAAGCAAAGAATCCATTTAGTTTCTCCGCAATGACTTTATCATCTTTAAGCGCTCCTTTTGTATTTTCATCGTCAAGGGGCCCCCACTGGTTGTTTAGCAGGCTTCCTGCTTCTGATGTACTTAAAAAACATTTTGTTATTACCTTTGGTGTTTTTGGCTAGCCATTCTTCAAACTCCTCTTTGGCTTTTCCTATTACACTCTTGCACTTAAGTTGGCAGTGTTTGTGCTCCTTTCTATTTGCCTCACTAGGATTTGACTTCCACTTTTTAAAGGAAGTCTTTTTATCTCTCACTGCTTCTTTCACATGGTTGTTAAGCCACGGTGGCTCTTTTTTAGTTCTTTTACTGTTTTTCTTAATTTGGGGTATACATTGAAGTTGGGCCTCTATTATGGTGTCTTTAAAAAGGGCCCACGCAACTTGCAGGGATTTCACTTTAGTCACTGTACCTTGTAACTTTTGTCTAACTAACCCCCTCATTTTTGTATAGTTCCCCCTTTTGAAATTAAAGGCCACAGTGTTGGGCAGTTGAGATGTTCTTCCCACCACAGGGATGATGAATGCTATTGTATTATGGTCACTATTTCCAAGCGGTCCTGCTATAGTTACCTCTTGGACCAGCTCCTGCGCTCCACTCAGGATTAAATCTAGAGTCGCCTCTCCCCTTGTGGGTTCCCGTACCAGCTGCTCCATGAAGCAGTCATTTAAAGTATCGAGAAATTTTATCTCTGCATTTCGTCCTGAAGTGAAATGTTCCCAGTCAATATGGGGATAATTGAAATCCCCCACTATTATTGGGTTCTTAATTTTGATAGCATCTCTAATTTCCCTTAGCATTTCATCATCACTATTACTGTCCTGGTCAGGAGGTCGATAATAGATCCCTACTGTTATATTTTTACTAGAGCATGAAATTTCTATCCATAGAGACTCTATGGAACCTGTGGATTCGCTTAAGATTTTTACTTCATTTGAATCTACACTTTCTTTAACATATAGTGCCACTCTTCCCCCTGCACGGCCTGTCCTGTCCTTCCGATATATTTTGTACCCCGGAATGATTGTGTCCCATTGGTTGCTCTCAGTCCACCAGGTTTCTGTGATGCCTATTATATCTATATCCTCCTTTATCACAAGGCACTCTAGTTCACCCATCTTATTATTTAGACTTCTGGCATTTGTGTACAAGCACTTTAAAAACTTGTCCCTGTTTATTAGCCTGCCTTTTTCTGATGTGCCAGATTCTTTTTTATGTGACTGTTTATCATCTGATCCGGCCCTTACATTATACTTCTCATTCCTCTGCTCCCGACTATAACCTGGAGATTCTCTATCATCAGACTCTCCCCTAAGAGAAGTCTGTGTCCGATCCACACGCTCCTCTGCAGCAGTCGGCTTTCCCCCATCTCCTAGTTTAAAAACTGCTCTACAACCTTTTTAATGTTTAGTGCCAGCAGTCTGGTTCCACTTTGGTTTAGGTGGAGCCCATCTCTCCTGTATAGGCTCCTCCCATCCCAGAAGTTCCCCCAGTTCCTAATGAACGTGAACCCCTCCTCTCTACACCATCGTCTCATCCACGCATTGAGACTCTGAAGCTCTGCCTGCCTACCTGGCCCTGCGCGTGGAACTGGGAGCATTTCTGAAAATGCCACCATAGAGGTCCTGGATTTCAGTCTCTTCCCTAGCAGCCTAAATTTGGCTTCCAGGACATCTCTCCTACCCTTCCCTATGTCATTGGTACCTACATGTACCACGACCACCGGCTCCTTCCCAGCACTACACATAAGTCTATCTAGATGCCTCGAGAGATCCGCAACCTTCGCACCAGGCAGGCAAGTCACCATACGGTTCTCCCGGTCATCACAGACCCAGCTATCTACATTTCTAATAATCGAATCTCCCATTACTAACACCTGCCTTTTCCTAGAAACTGGAGTTCCCTCCCCCGGAGAGGCAACCTCAGTGCGAGAGGCAACCCCAGCACCATCTGGAAGGAGGGTCCCAACTACGGGAAGGTTTCCCTCTGCTCCCATCGACTGCTCTACTTCCCTGGGCCCCTTCTTCCTCCTCAACAGCACAGGAGCTGTCTAAGCGGAGGTGGGACAATTCTACAGTGTCCCGGAAAGCCTCATCAACATACCTCTCTGCCTCTCTCAGCTCCTACAGTTCCGCCACCCTGGCCTCCAAAGCCCGTACATGGTCTCTGAGGGCCAGGAGCTCCTTGCACCGACTGCACATATACGCCACCCGCCCACAGGGCAGGTAATCATACATGCGACAGTCAACGCAATAAACTGGATAGCCCCCACTCTGCTGCTGGGCTTCTGCCTGCATTGTCTCCTAGTTAGTGAAAGGGTGGTTTACGGAAAGTAGTTTTGGACTGTGGTTCCGTTTATAGGTTTTAGGGGGGGCCCACGGGGACGGGGTTAGGGCTGGCGAGGGACTCCCACTCCCTTCCCACTCCCCTTCTAAACTCCCTTGCGAAACTCCCTGTTAGCAGCCCCTGGTCACTTGTGGACCTCCGCTATGCCTTCCCACCCGTTCCCTGCTTCCGCAAGTACTGTGCAAGGTGCGGTGGGATCGAGCAACACTCATTCTGATTGCCCCTCCTGCCTCATCAGTACTGGTTCATTGATCTCCTCCACTTCTCTGGTTGCCCCCAATCTGCCTTCCCACCAACCTGGATCTCCTCTCACAGGTGCACAGCTGCCTGAGGCACCCCATCCCACGGCTGCTTCACCTCACAGCTTGGTGGATGCACTGCCACTGCTACTCTCTGGACTCCATCTTCATTCCCATTTGACTCCCTTCTCCACCTCCAGCTATTGGGCCTTGCCCACTCCTCTGCTTGTGTCAACCTGGCGGTGCTCAGTGCCTTCCTTCTCCCTGTGGACAGTTCTTCTATCTTCACGCATCTGATCATCTCCCCCTTCCTTCAGTCTCCTCAATGCCCTTCCATCAATATGGAATCTTACCACCTCCTCCTGGGACCTGACTCTTATTCTCTCAGCCCTCAGTAAGCCACCCTTCGAACCCCACCATGACCTGCTCCCCACCCCACTTTCCATATAGGTGATCTTTTTGGTGGCTATCACCTCGGCGAGACCCATTAGTGAGATGATGGCCAACCCACCCTTTACAGTCTTCCACAAGGACGAGGTCTCCCTGCAACTGTACCCTAAATTTATCCCGAAGGTGGCCTCTCTGTTCTGCCTGAACTAGTGCATGCAATCTTCTACCCTAAACCATATGCCTCCCCCAGGGTGTGAATGATGCACTCTTTCAATGTCTGCCGAGCACTGGCCTTTTATCTCCAGTGCATCAGCACCTTCTGTGCCTCACCCCACCTCTTCCTTGCCATCATGGAGTGCTTCCAGGGCCATGCCCTTTCCTTGCAATGCCTCCCTAAATAGATCTCCCATTATATTGCAGAATATGCCCCCATATATGTTCCTCTACCCCCAGGCATCTCTACCCACTCCACGCCGGCACATGCCCATTTTGGCCTTCCTAGCAGATGTCCCCTGGCAGGACATTTTTAGGGCAACACTATGGTCCTCCATGCACACTCTTTCTGCTCACTATGCCATTGCCCCAGCAACTGTGACGGATGCTGCAGTTAGCTGTGCCATCCTGCAGATCATGACTTCTTGCGGCGATTCCTCCACTGCTCGCTGTTCTCCTATGCCTGGAATCCATATAGGGACCATCACCCAAAGAAGGAGGAGGTTACTTACCATAACTGGAGGTTCTTCAAGCTGTGTAGTCCCTATTTGGATTCCAATCCTGCCCTCCATCCCCTCTGCTGTGAACTCCATTGTTTGCCAGTAAGAGAGACCTGGAGCAGTGTCAACCCACACAGCCTTGGATGCCCCACGTGACCAATGAACATCAATGGACACTACTACAAACAGTTCCAGTGCATGCGCACCCATGTCTGGAATCCAAATAGGGACCACACATCTCAAAGAACCTCCAGTTACAGTAAGTAGCCTCCTCTTACCTGCTGTTTGTGTGGTACAGGGGATATAGAGATCAGGAAATCAGGACCTTTTTCCATGTTAAAAATGCACCAACTTTGTGTTAATGTCCCAGTGTTACACTGCAAGTTCTCTTACTCCATTCATTATTCTCCAAAGTTCAGGGCCTGAATACTCTTAAGTAAAAGAAGATAGCTATTGCATTGGA